>NC_090729.1:161204473-161221973 GCF_036898095.1 Palaemon carinicauda | reverse complement strand
TGGGAATTTTGTTATTTTACATCAGCTGTGGTTCACTATCTCCAGTTTAGTACCAGGTACTTAATTCATTGTGTAATTAACATAAGCGTGATGAGTGACACTTGTCTAAATGTGACTAGATACAAACTATACATATATATATATATATATATATATATATATATATATATATATATATATATACATATACATATACATATACATATACATATACAGTATATGAGAGAGAGAGAGAGAGAGAGAGAGAGAGAGAGAGAGAGAGAGAGAGAGAGAGAGAGAGAGAGAGAAAGAGAGAATTGTTGATGAACCTTCCACAACATTTTTCGTTTCATACACCTACACAAAAAAGGGTCTTTATTATTGCATCGAAGTTCCATATACACATAATGCAATACATCCCTATTTGCGTTTACCTGAATATCAATTCTAATCTTTCTCAGCACTTCTTTTACGCTTTCAATCCAACCATTTGTAGCTCTCCCTTTCCTATACCTCCAATCGCTATTCAATGTAACTTTCCCACTACCTTATTATCGTCTATTTTTCAACCTCAAAATTCGTCATTCAACCTGAATTGACCTTTTAACACTTGTTATACCTATATTTTGCACCTTATCTATTTCCCTACGCTTCATGTGTTGTGTAAACAGTTCATCTCAGCAGTTTCAACCTTCTAATCTTTCATTTCATCAACATCATCATCGTCATCTCTTCCCACGCCTATTGACGCAAAGGGCCTCGATCCCGAAGGGCCTTTCATTTACATTCTGAAAACAAATCATTCAAATAAAGGCGAGTTGAATCAACAATTCCCTCATTCATTCCCACATATCCTTCGATAGGCAGGTTGAGTCTGTTACTAATCTTTTGTACACAGTGTGGTCCTTTTTGTATTTCACTTGTTCTGTGACATAAATTTTATCATCTTACCACAATCAGTTCATACTCTTGAGTTATGATTCTTCCTAAACCTCGTGTATTGTCACTTACATAACTGTGTTCAGATGTATTTTTCTTGTGTAGCAATGGTGGTATAAAGTTGATTAATCCTATATTTAGACTTTCCATCATTCAGCGCTAGACAACCTCTCTCGCCGCTAGTTCCTCTACAAATATGCAGATTCAAGGTACAGTTGGACACAGGAGTCCTTGGCAAACCTCGCTTGGAAGAAGTGCACCTAGTTACACCTCTACTACGTGGCAAATAACCAAATAGATAATGTACGTAGAGATGTCAGATTTGGAGGGCTTGGCTACATACTAGACCTCGCCGCGCAATAAGGGTGTGGCTGGGTGCATATCCTCAGAGTGAGGCGTACGAGGAATTCCTGTGTCCCACTGTACGTCGATTGGAGCATTATTAGATATGTAAGGTCATTAGGTTTTGGCCGTTTGGGGATTTTGATATACATATACAGTGAAAATTCTCATCATCATCATCATTTCCTCCGCCTATTGATGCAAAGGGCCTCAGTTAGATTTTGCCAGTGGTTTTTATCTTGGGCTTTAAAATCCATACTTCTCCATTCATCATCTACTTCACTCTTCATATTCCTCAGGCATGTAGGCCTGGGTCTTCCAACTCATCTAGTGCCTTGTGGAGCCCATTTAAAAGTTTGATAAACTAAATTGTCTTGGGGAGTGCGAAGAGCATGCCCAAACCATCTCCATCTACTCCTCAACATGATCTCATCCACATTTGGCACTCGAGTAATCTCTTATAATTTCATTTTTAATCCTGCCCTGCCATTTAACTCTCAATATTTTTCTGAGGCTTTGTTCTCAGATCTACAAAATCTCTTGGATATTGATTCATTATCATACCATGACTCCTGTCCATACAATAACAGCGTTCTCGCTAAACTGATAACTTGATTTTTAATTTCCGGTGATTTGATATCCAAATTTCACTTAACCTAGGTTTTGCCTAATTTGCTTTTTGCAATCTTTCATTAAACTCTAGTTCTAAAGATCCTGTGGCCTAATCTTATACTCAATATAATTGTAAGCGTATAAGTATTTAATTAACAGAAACCTTAACTTTGAATTGTTTTTCATTCTTCACTGTTATTAATTCAAAATTACTTCATAATCACAAAATGTTTTTTATTCTAACACTAATTTAAATATCTAATTTTTGTAACAATTATATCTCAACCAACAGATCTAGTTATACATTACTAATAGTGCCAATATTCTGAATTTGTAAATATAAAGAATGAGAGTGTAATGTGAATTAGAAGAAAATTAAATGAAGAAAAAAAACAGGACCTTCAAATGAAAAAAAGAATAGGTAATGAAAAAACCTAATTTGAAACAGAAATATATAATTGCAATCTGAAATTGCATACTATTATTCCTTTACCACAAATGAAACCTGGAGTTCATGATATTGCATCAGGCTAAAACCTAAGTGATATCAGCGTCGAGCCATGAATAAATTCACCAAGTAAAACACCATGTTCGTAATCTCTATTTATCACACGCAGAATTAAATGGAATTAACGTTCTGGGACGCAGATGAAATGGCTGTCGAGTAAGAAAATACAACGACTACTGTTGCACTTAAAAGGATTTCACAGTAATGCTAGCGGTGTTGCCTTTGCTATTATTTTTATTATTATTACTAGCCAAGCAACAACCCTAGTTGGAAAAGTAAGATGCTATAAGCCCAAGGGCTCCAATAGGGAAAAATAGCCCAGTGGAGAAAGGAAATAAGGAAATAAATAAATGATGAGAATAAATTAACAATAAATCATTCTAAAAACGGTAACAACGTCAAAACAGATATATCCTATATAAACTATTAGCAACGTCAAAAACAGATATGCTTTCTTTCTTAACTAGTGTACGCGACCTGTGAAAAAAGGCGGCTAAGTATTCAGATAAATTTGCACTTCACAGATTCAACCCTTCCCCTCCCCTACCCCTTTCTTAGCTACAACCCGCTGGCTTGGCAATTTGTGGGAGATTGTGGTTTCCGAGTGTGCCTTTCGGGGTAACCCTTCTCACCAGGTTTTGACAAATTCCTCTCTCCCCTGCCTCCAGCTTGACAGGAAAGAAATATATATATATATATATATATATATATATATATATATATATATATATAAACATGTACATATATAAATATACATATATATATATATATATATGTATATATATATATATATATATATATATATATATATATCCAGACACTTACCCTTTATTATGTAGTGGAGAATGTATATATATATATATATATATATATATATATATATATATATATATATATATATATATATATATATATATATCCATATACTGTATATATATATCTATATACTGTATATATATATATGTATATATATATATATATATATATATATATATATATATATATATATATATCCAGACACTTACCCTTTATTATGTAGTGGAGAATGTATATATATATATATATATATATATATATATATATATATATATATATATATATATATATATCCATATACTGTATATATATATCTATATACTGTATATATATATATATATATATATATATATATATGTGTGTGTGTGTGTGTGTGTGTGTGTACATATATCAGTCACTCATATTATCTCTAACAACTGTCGGATATCTTCTGCGAAAAAATGCACACTCCTCATTCCCCAGTTTCCTCATAATTCTATTAAAATCGGTAATAAAATCCTCACATCTCTGAGTGAAAAGAACAGTTGTTAAAACACTAATTCTATATTATATATATTTATGACGCCATTACTCTGACCTTTCATATCTTCCACATGTATTTATGGAATCTAAATGATTTTATTGAATGCATTATAATTGGACAATATACGATTAGAAATGCTAATAAATCATTTCTAATATTCTGTTTGGTTAGATCTTTGACCTAATGGTGTTATAGGTGTCGACAGTGAGGAAAGCTCAGGCGCACAAGCTGAATGAAGAACGGAAAAAAATTGCTTCAGTTCCTCAGGCAGAACTACATTTAATAATTCAATACGAGACGACAAAAAAATAGTACCTTTAACAGGAAGTAACACAGAAAACTTATACTTAGGAACCTTTGACCTTTTATTGAAGTAATAGAAGGGTGGATTTAGAAGAAACTTTTAATGTAGATGTTCTGAATAAAAAGTTAATAAAAGCAGCATATATATTATATCCGAACACCTTGTAAGGAGAAGACTAGTGTTGAAAATATATATGAGAAATATTATTTGACTGTTATAAAGAACTGTTGGAAGAAATTCTAAGACTAGCAATGAAGAAGTGGCTTGCAAGACAGAATGTTCTGAGAAAATATAAAATATTTAACATTATTCATATGTTGTATGTAGCTACCGAAATTGCCTCTTTTTGTGATGAAATAAATGAATATGCAGGATGCGTTACAAACATAGTGAGAGTAAAGATTCCTTGATAAAAAAAAAGACTGATTTGGAAGTATAAATACTTGAATTAACATTATGTAGTTCACGCGGATTATGTTGGAATCTCAAATTTGCATTAAGATGAAAGTAAACCCCGTAAGAGATCAAGGATGGTGATTAAACGGAGACAATAGTTTCAAAAATAATAATCATAACTTCATGAAGTTCTTTTGAAAATTTGAATAGGGCTAAAAATAATACTATTAAATTAAAGAATCTAACGCAAAAATAGTGTTAGTGAAAAAATTGAAGGTGCATCTAATTCACTTATAAAAAGCTACAATTTGAAAAGGAAACAAACAATTCGGCAGATTGTAATCTTGAAGAATACGACCATCCTGAAGAGGATGGATCAGATCTTACACCTATAATTTAAGATTAACATCTCTCCCCGAGAAAGAATGGGTAAAGAAAATATGATTATATAGAACATGCAAGTGTGGTAGCAAGTGAATGGTTGTATAGTTAGACTGAAGTCTACAAGAACCCGGTAGTATGCAACATCCAGTTCATACTGTGGTGACGCCTAGAGTAAACATAAATTTATTCAGTGAATGGTGTAAGCCTTGATCATCTACTGAGTAGGGATTTATGTTCGAGTTCTTTACGTGGAGTGACCCACACCATATCTCACTCAAAAGCCCCCAAGACCTGTTGCGTGCGTACCCACAGCTTTAGGTGTAGGTAGCAGACTGCCCGAACTGAAATTTCAAATGCATTGATTCAAGTGAGATCGTTTACTCAGAGCTGAAGACGCAATCGGGAACAGTTACATTAAAATAAATGAATTTTAATTTACCATTCACCTCGCTCTTAGGTGCACCGCATGAGTATCCTCCTGTGTACATAAGGCCCAGCTCTTTGTTTTTGGTTAAAGTTATGATCTCCAGGATACAATACCAAATAGGTACATAAAGCTATTTTATTTTGCGCTCAATGGCTCGTAGTACTCATCCATTCAAGCGTCTATTCAGCCCACCATGGCTTAACTTCGTTTCGAAGGATGCTGTTATCTTTTTCATTCGTGAAGCCTTCTGCTGCTGAAGATCCAGCAAGACCAGAGTTTAGAGCTTGGAGCTTAATCGATAATTGTAATTCAATTATACCAACAGAGAAGAAGGCCGAAACGAAAGAAATAAATGGGAACAGCATTATGTAGATTGTTTATTGAAGCTGATATATTGCTGAAGTCTGATTCAAGTTTAATGATAAAGCTCTCTCTCTCTCTCTCTCTCTCTCTCTCTCTCTCTCTCTCTCTCTCTCTCTCTCTCTCTCTCTCTCTCTCTTCATATGTATACATGTCAGCTATATACTGTATACATGTATGTTATTGTTCATGCATGCATATTATTTAGACAAAAGTCTATTTTTAAGAGGATGTCTAAACTAATGCGGAAATGGACATTGGGGTGAAATAGCAATGGGGAAAGATTCACTTAGAAAACGATACTTCTCATGAAATAACCATGTACAAATAACAATAACAAATTGCCTGTAGTTTGCACCTTAGATCGAGGAATCTGATCAAGCTCAGTTCTGTGTTAGATAAAATACAGCTCAAAGGAATTTCGTTCCATTAATGAATTTATTCATGGGGGTAATGCTGATATAAATTCCTTTTTAATTCTGGGTATGAACTCTTCCGGCCAAATGCGAATAAAATATTATTTAGATTTCCCTTTGAAGTGGTAATTTTCAATGAATTTTATTTCCACAAAATAGGAAGATTTCTATCTCCACTTGATGAGATGAGTGATGAACTAATTATGTGGAATCGCTATAAAATAATTAGAACGCGTTTGTTTATTTATTATACATTCGTTGTCGGCATCAAAATATAAAGAGGGAGGGTTAACATAACAATATGGATATATTTCTCTCGCCTGATTATGTATATATATATATATATATATATATATATATATATATATATATATATATATATATATATATATATATATATATATACATATATATATATATTTATATATAAACAGTACATATACTCAACATTAGCAACAAAAACGGGCATTTCTAGTCCACTGCAGAACATAGGCCTCAAATATGTCGATTCGTGTCTGGGGTTTGGCCAGTTTTCATTGCTATTCTGGTGATGGTGAGATACTTTTGTCCGATCGTTCATAGCAAACTAGCCTAGTATAGGTGGCCCTGGATAGTACAGTTTTGCTGATCATGGCAATGCACAAACCCTTTCGGTAAGTTAAAATGTGTTTTGTTTAATGGGCCAGTGTGTGCGTTTGATTGTCTTTATGATTCGAATATATGTCAATTTATGGAAAGGAAGATGTAAATCCAGATGAAGAGTATTTGTGCAAAATAATCTTATAAAACCCGAGTTAAAAAATTTGGAGAATTATCTTAAATTCCAAAGATTTAAAAAATCGGAAGTTTCGGTATTTAATCATAATACATTTTGTAGTGTTTGATACATTTTATTTTTATGGGTAGATATACTGCCTAATAAAATTTGACATCAACCATCCACGAAACATGTTTACAAATATTTCTTTCGTGAAATTAAAGCGAATCACATGATACAAAATCAAACGAAACCGGTGAAGAATATTTACCCCACAAACAGCCTACTCACATCTAGCAAGATTGAAACGTGTTCTGCTTCAGTGGTGCTCTCATGCTAATTATACACAGCCATTAATTTCATCATATCAGCGAGGTAGCGACTCAAATTAATTTTGTACCAGATGAATGGAGATCAAAAGTTTATTTGCAACGTAAATGAATTTGTCCAAGGGCAAATGTTGAATTTGTCCAAGGGCAAATGTTCATCGCATTTACGTTTGCGGATGAAATGGCGTCTAATTTGGGTGTCTCTTTGCTGTAGTTCCATTCAATGTTAATTAGATTTCTTTTGAGGAAATACCTCCTGGGTTAAAACGACCATCTAATGCTTAACAGTCCTGAGTTAATTAGATCTCTAGAGGCATTGGCTAATGTTTATCCAGGTTATAAGAGCAAGAGAGGGGAGTGGAAATGGCTTTACCTAGAATAGATCCTCACTGATTTTGAGAGTACGAGATATAGGATCTTGGCATGGAGACTATAATTAGGCTACCTCGGTTATGTTTTACCAAGTGTCCCTACTTTTTGATGAAATCTATTATTTTCCATTAAAACACATTTATATTAAAAGTTTTGGAACTCCTCTCATTATTTTTGTGGTAAATCTAAACGAACGAACCAAATAAAGTAACATATTTTTCATTATTAACTAGTGATTCACAGTCATTCTTGTACATCCACGAAAAATATCATCATTCCGTTCAGATCGATTCCCAAAATAAAATATGAATTACCTATAAGCTGTGTTATCAATGTTTGGTTTCATGTACATCTTATCTTCAATAGTAAAACCCGTAATCTTGATCTTTTAATGATTATTTTTTCAGGTGACGTATTTATCTTTTTATATTTAGCATTGCCTCCGGACGACTGTTTTTATTTCACGCAATTTTTTTTAGTCACATCAACATAGTGGAACAGATAAGTGTAACTATCTTTCATTTCCGGAAACAAGTACCAAAATTGGCACACGTACTCCAGAGGGATTGCTCTTCTTTTAAAATTGATTATCCTCCTATAAATTCTAAAATCGGTCATTTTAAAGATGAACGTCATTGAAGTTATAGAAATGTTGCATTTCACAATAAAATCACAAAGACATATGTATATCCAATATATTATTGGATATACATATAGGCAGTAGGGGTATGCTTGTTTGCCACATATTGCCTTACTACATAGAGTGTAAACATATCTGCAGCTCCATGCAGGTCAGATCAAAGTGGTAGCATTTGTATCGACTGCTGCATTCTAACTTTTATCCACACCTCTTTACCTGCTGGTAAATCTCTGCCAAAGGGGGAATTCTGTTACGAACGACTTGCAACTGATCTCCTTCCTTGGTCCGGCAACAGTTGGCAGGAAACTTCGTTTCGGGTTAATGTATGGTTAAATGACTATAGATATAGCCCGCCTGGTGAGTAGCTTTATATGCTGTGTCAGCGCTACTCTGGTTGGAGGAAGGGCTTCATATAGCCTATGTTTCTAAGAAAACAATTTCAAGCCTCACATCATCAACACCTTCATCTGTCCTGGATCTGTCGTGCATTATGATCACGTACTTCTCAAAGGTCTCCATGCCTTCATAAACCTTTACCGGTGGGTACTGGCTGAAGACACTGGAAACCTTATCACAAAAATCCCAGGTTATCCAAGCAGACTTCTTCCCACACCCAGGGAAGGCATGGATGAAGAGCATCCCTTTGTTCTTTTTTGCGCGAGCAAAAAAGAAAAAAGGCCATGTCACCCTGCATCTCTTCCCGTCTTCACGCTTTGATATAGTATAAGTTTTGAGACTAGGTGGCTGGTCGATATCAAAGACAATGTGTATTCTCCTGTGCTTTGTAAAGTATGCTTGTATTGTAGTAAGGACATCAAGCATTACATACTAGTAGAACATCTTTTAACTCCGTGGGGCAGACTGTTCACCAATGCCTGTTCTTACCTTAGGGATTGTACCTTGCCTCACAAGAATGGTAGTGAGGTGGAATTTCTGACAGGCGAGAAGCTTTCCCTCATCACCAAGGGCAGCAGGATGTGATTGGTTCTCTTCTCACGATCTGCTCCGGCATGATATGAACAGCTTGGAAAACAGTTGACAGCCTCCTTCAGAAATTTTTGCTTTAAAAAATGAACCCTGTTATTCTTGATTAGTTCATAGAAGATAAATTCTTCTTCCCCTTCTACTCCATTCATAAACTTATAGAGAAGACCTTGCATTTCTCAGTGTATGTGTAAATTATCTCGGCAACAGTTTGGTGAGCAATAACCTTTTCATCAAGTAAAAGCAAGTCCCGGCTCACCTCTTGGAATACATTATCCATATCTTGCATGGCTTGTGAGAGCTTTTCTACTTTTTCAAGAAACACTTTGTGCTCATTCTGTCTCCTCATTGTGGCTGGTGCGTTTATTACACTCTTTGGTCCCACATGCTTTCTCATACTGTGCAACTAAGATACTGACTTCAGGACCAGCTATCAACTATTATGTCAGTACTGATGGTTCTTCAGCCATGCCAATAGCACCACTGTCTCCCTTAATGACAGTGTTAACCTACATTTTGAGCTTGGTCAATAGCCACTGCTGAGAACTGTCGACTCAATTTGTGTACAACAAAGTCTCTACTCTGGGACTGATGCAGCTGAGAATGCTTCCATTCCAGGGTCACTATATCTTTGTAGTGGATTGGAAGCTATTGTTCATAGTTTACATAGTTATTGAATAAGAAGTATGGTATCAGCTAAGCCAGTGACTTACAGTACAAGAACAAGTTGGCTTCCAGAAATGATTGGATCAAAAAGAGGATCACCAATTCCATTGAGTCCCATACACTAAAAATTAAACTTGGAACTTTGAAGTTTGCAATACTTACACAAAGCTTCGAAGCTAGGTACCTCTTTGGTTTGCTCATATATTTCTTGTGAGTAGTTGATGTGAGCTGCCTTCATAAGCTTGTTCAGACTGTATTTTGTTATCTGATTCATATATCATGTCATAGGGATGTTCGAAGCTGTCTGAAATTAATCTGCTATTCCAGGAGATTGCATCAATGAGGGCTTCTGTCCTGAATTAGAGTTCAAATAAACTTATGTGCCGCCATGCTAATATACAAGCCTCTGACACATTATAAAAATTGTCCTCACAGTGGATTTCCTTCCAATGCCACTTAATCTGCTGGGCTACTGCAAATATTGAATGATGAACAGCAATGGGTGGCACCTGACCAGGGATCATAAATGTCACTATCTCATTGATCTTGTCAATCACATGCTTGAATGTATCAACTGAGTGGGCCTGATCTCGCAGTAGAGTCACATGTGATTAATGCTAACTTCAAATGCCTTTCCTCTCTTCTGTGAAGCATGGGTGACTGGCCAAGTTACATCTACTAGCCCATCTGTCAGAGTGACCTTCCCCAGCCTCTCATACTACATTGTTAGTTGTGTCCTCAACAGACTAGAGTCTGGGGGGTGCCAGACATTGGTGACGGAGTCTAGAAGTTCTGGAACTCTCTAAATTTTTTGCTCTCCAAACTTCAGCTGTCCATGTTCTTCGCCTTTGTCTTCTTTAGTTGGGTGCTTGGAAACAGACTTTGGTTGGCTGTCATTACAATGAAATTGGGGTTTATGTTGTCCGTAGCTGATGTGGTAAACAGTCTTATTCACAGAACAAGTGGACAGACTGCCGAATCCTCCACTCAGGGGCAGATTGTTGCATCCCCATCTATGCACAAATCGGTAGCACCTTTTTGTATGAAATGCCTATGCCGTGCTCAATAAGCATTTTCACCAACGTTCTCATTCTGGTCTTTGTGTAGACGGACAGCCCCATGTAAACAGGGAATGGGGCCATTTCATCTTTGGTGTGTCTGTGAGTTCTTTACATAGCATAGCAGCTGTACTGAAGCAGCTGAGAAATTTCTAGATCTGTCTCTGATGGCCCAAATCTACCTGCCCTGTGTTCAAGCATGGCAACAAACTGAAGAACAGTGGTTGGAATGGCTTGCTCAATTCACGACTTTTGGAAGGTTCCATGAAATGTGGAGTTGTGGTCCAGCATAAGTCTTTAGCTGCTTTGCCAAAGATAATAGCTTCACTATAATAGTTGAATATTTCTGAAAAGACAAAACCCACTTCCTTTTGGAAAGACAGATATCATCACAAGACGTAAAGTGGTTTCATAGCTTAGTCCTTTTAGCTTTTTTTTTTTTTCTTGGTGATGAACAAAATATAATAAGTAAAATGCTGGAGGGTGAGTGGAGATACAACTCGAAGACCAAGTTTCAAGTTTAATTTTCATAAGTAGGAAGAAGTTCAAAAGTTATTTAACAGAATTTCCAATTGTAGCAACGAATATCTGAGGTTGATATTCAGATTATGGGGAAGGAATTTGATAATATCGTAAGTTTTTTCAAATAATTTAAGAGGAAAGACATCTAGTGAAGCCCAAGGAGTAGAATAATTATCGAAACATGGC
Source organism: Palaemon carinicauda (assembly GCF_036898095.1). NCBI lineage: Eukaryota > Metazoa > Arthropoda > Malacostraca > Decapoda > Palaemonidae > Palaemon > Palaemon carinicauda. Next base: position 161,210,453 of record NC_090729.1, on the reverse strand, counting down.
AGGAGGAAAAAATTAAAACATTCTCTCAGGATAGACAGACCCCCAAAATTTTGGAGAAAGATTTTATCAGTATGCTAATATTTTTTTTCAAAGGTGGGGAAATTTGTAGAAAAAATTAAGAATTAGAATTTTAAATAATCTGCATATATTTAAAGAATATTTCTTAATTAAAAGCTTCGGTTGAGGAGTACCCAATATTCTTGAGTCACTGCCAATTATGTTTTGTTAGATATAGTTCAACTATATCCCTTATGATTTATACCTTACACTCATTGCAATGAGATCAGCAACAATTTCTTAAGCAACAAGCTTGTTATCAAAGGTATGCCGCAAAATTGTATATATATATAAGCCGGAGGAACACTGAAGATGTCACTAATGTAGTCACTGTGATGCCTATCAACAATTATTTTTGCGTTTATTAGTTAGAAATTAGATGATATTACTAAGAAATTATCCCCTAACTCCCATTTGTTCAAGTTTGAAAATAGGAGCCTCAGGATTAACATGGTTAGAGGCAGCACTAAGATTAATAGGAATCTCATGAACTTGATGATCTAAATCCAGAGATTGCTGGATAACACTGGAAATGGCGAGAAGGGCATCACAAGCATCAAGGCCAAAAAGCCAACTCAAAGGCAGTTGATTACTTGCAGCTTATATATTCAGACGTTTAACCCACCTATGTTGTGAAACTTTGGATAATATGGGAGTTACAGCTATAAAATGGTAATCAGCATTTAGATAATGAATGTTATTCGGCAGGGACAAAGTTACTGATAATTGAACGTTGATTTTTATTCAGATCATCGTTGATCTAAATGATAATATTAATGGGTATTAACTTCCGAGATAATTAAAAGATTCATAAGGATATGATACAACTGTGTATGTAATGGAGCTTGCTTATATTCCCCAATGTGAACTGATTCCATTATTCTATCGGTATAATATTTTGAGTTTTTGCACATCTCTTAACATCAGAAGGAAAGGGAAGATCGAAAGAAATATATGCAAATATTCGCCAGGATCAGGCTCGTGCACATCTACTTCAAAGGTAGTGATGCAAAATCTCCTTTCAGAGAATTTGCTTTGATATCACTTTTCCAGCTGCACGCTTCACATGCTCCTTTCCTGATAAACGTTCAGACCAGCAATGGGGAGGGGAAGCTGCAGATGGAAATATAAAAACGTATTGGTAAACTGAAAACTTAGTATAGCATTATACCACTTTCCTTGTAGCTACGTACAGGCAGCAAATACGATTTTATTTTTGTAGTTGCTTCATATTTTACTTTCGTTTGCCTCTGGTAGGAACCATCGGCGCAAGAAGCTGCGTGCTAATAAAATTTTCATGTGCGTATTTGTCGGCGAGTTTTTAAAAGGCCTTTGTGATAATTATCTTTTTTAGTGCAAAGCATTGCTGATGATATCTTTCTTCATGAACAGCCCTAAAGCTTCGAAGTCAAATATATCAAACATAAAAATTTGGTTACCTTCGTACGAAAGACGTTTTCATACTTTGAAACGCACCAACAGCAGCAAGAGCTTTTGGTGGTTTTGCCATATTTTTTTCCCATATATTTTTAAGAACTCTTTGCAGCAGCCTCGTCTTTTACCGATAAAAACCAGGTTGTTGCGGTTCATTGTCAAGTGCAGCTGTTATTTCATACAGTTATATGCTGATGTACTGAGCTTGAGGGCATCTGTGATGAAGATTTTTATACAAGTAACACAAAGAAAATATTTATTTTCATTAATTATGCGGCAGAACGTAATCCCCTGAGTAAACCAATACTGGGTGACCTAGGATTAATTTTATCTGATGAAATATTGACTGCAATAGCAGAATAAGTAATGTGAGAAAAGGAAACAAAACAAAATTATTATCGATAATAACTACATTATATGGTACACTAATAATAATAATAATAATAATAATAATAATAATAATAATAATAATAATAATAATAATAATAATAATAATAATAATAATAATAATAATAATAATAATAATTAGATCAAAAGTAGGAGGAGAAGATTACTATTTTGTCATAATATGTCGTCAGCCATTATTTTCGAAATTGGTCAACTTGTGAACTTTTAATATGTAGTGAGGACATTTCAATCATTTCATTTCGGATGCGCACTCAATACTCATACATCATCAAAATGTAATTTATCTTTGCTGATATATCAAGTGGAATATTTATATTAAGCAAATGCATTCAAAAGGAAATGGAAAACGAAACCACTGGAATTGTGACCGCCTTCGTTTGTGCATAAGCTGTCAGGTCACATTTGTTGATTTTTATGACCTCGACTGCCAATTGCCAATATTCCAAAGCCTTCGACAAATTCACGATTTTCTTTTGTTAGATTTTTGAGTCGGTTGAAGCATTAAAATGCATCGTTCATTTACTGCAAGCACAAAATATAAGCGTATTTGCTTTGCGTGACAATTCTTGAGTGATTGGTAGTTTTTAATGAGATGATTCATATAATTTTTTTTACTCTAATGGCTAGATTGTCTTTCAATGTTATTGTTAAATTTAAAGTAAATTAAAGGAATAATTCTTCTTTTCTTTACATTGATTAAAGAAAAATACCCCAAAGATACGAAACAACATTGAAATAGCAAAAGAACATCTGAGCCTGCCTACCACGAGGACTCCAAAATCCTATTTACGGAAACACGAAATACTGCAAAATGCACAATTTTTTTTTCCCTATAAAATTGGTTTTTTAATAATCCATCCAATTTCTAAATCGGACCCCCACTTTCAAATTAAGTTCAATATATCTTTTATTCTTTTCTCGCTGGATAATAAAATGAGGTTATTTTTAGGAAACTAGCTGTATTAAACGACTAGTTTGGATATATGATACTTCTATACTCCATTTTTTTAATGAGATGCATTTGCACTGACTTGCAGTGGTGCCCTTTTAATTCGGAAAAGTTTCCTTTTATCTGATTGGTTGAAATTATCTTTTCCAGTCAATCAGCGATCAGGAAAAGTTTCCTAGCTAAAAGGGCACCCCTGCGAGTCGGAGCAAATCTGCCACACTAAAAAGAATTGAGTATAGTGACACAAACTTTGATTATTTGATCTAGATTCCCTGTGACGTTTCGATACAACGCCTATATTGTTCTATTTATTCATACTTTTTTGTGGTAAACATAATGCAGAATAGAAATATTTATAATTAGATTACCTTTTCATAGGTTTCGTTAAGTGGCGGAATTTTCTTTTTAAAAAAGTGTTTGAAATCTGCTAAGAATATTTAAAGAACATGCAATGGAAAAGGACTTTTGAAATTATTTTTTTTTGCTGAAATATCATCTAAGTTCTAAATTAACTTATATAAAAGACAGGATCATAGCACGTGCAGGAAACATAAATTGTTTACTTCTTATTTATTAATGGGATCGATGAAAAACTATTTGTTTCCTGTTTCACAGTGAAGAATTGAGTACATTATTCTGATTAGTTCCTCTAATGTAACAAAAATAAGAAAAAATCTATTGTTTATTTCTGCCATCATTCACTAGATTAAATTTCTTTCACAGATTAAAAATATTATCACAAAAAAGAAAAAAAAACTAACTGCCTGCTACCAAGGAGCTGCACTGCACCAGTTTTATGCGTATTGCAAATTGGAAAAAACTAAAATAAAAAAAATCAAGAAAGCGCTGAAAGGAATTCTCTGTGTATGGTGTTTGAAAGTAACGTTTGCTCAAAGGTTTTTTTTTAAATCTCATGGCAAGAAATGGTGAAAATAATCAAGTAATATTTCTGTAATTATTTTCCTTTGTTATTGTTATCATTATAATGCTCGATAATATTTTTATCAAGTCGACATATTTTGTATAAAAACTTTTTTGTATAATCATTCTTGTAGTAATTCATTTCAGTATATAAAAGAATAAAAATATCCTTCTGCAAGAGTACCTATGAGCAAAATCGTCCATGCCACAAACACATCTTCAGGTTCTCTTAGTATTGGAGAGTCTCTTCTTTTCGCCCTGCATTTCCATGCCAAGTATCACCTGGGATAAAGCTGCTTATCTTGTCCAATAAATAAGTAAATGGTTGCGTTTTCTGCTTTGGAAATGGTAGGAATTGGTTCCAGTGCCTCTCTGGGGAGTCGTTCAGGCCGATGAGGATTCCCGTTTCTGGAAATACTCGAGATCATTTAGTTCTTATTATATTTGTTATGGTTTTTTCTTTCCTGTTTTTATTCAAGACTATTTTACAGTAATTAGTATGCGATTCTGAGCCTCACCCCAACTGCTGTAATGGGAACCATTTAATCTGAGCTTTGTCATTTGCATTTACTTCGTTAAACTTAATTTAGTAAAGAACTTTAGCATTTTATCTGCACCACGGAGGCTGGGCATGCGTTCGCCTCTGTGGGAAAATAACAGGATTTTCGTTGTATTTTATCTTGAACACATACACATATGTATGCATACACACACACGCACCTATCTATCTATCTATATATATATATATATATATATATATATATATATACATATATATATATATATATATATATATATATATATATATATATATATATATATATGTGTGTGTGTGTGTGTGTGTGAGAGAGTGTTTGTTGGTAAATTTCTTACTTAATTTATTTAGCTAACACAGGAAAATAAATATAGAAGCTAATATGGGCGCGGATACAAACACACACACGCTAATATATATATATATATATATATATATATATATATATATATATATATATATCACACACACACACACACATATATATATATATATATATATATATATATATATATATATATATATATATACATATATATATATATATATATATATATATATATATATATTTCCTATCACAATCAGAGGGAAGAGGGAGTACTCATTCCCCGGAAAATTGGGGTCACCCCCAGAGGTACGCTCGGAAACCACATTCTCCCACAAATTGTGAAAATAGCGGGTTGTATTTAGGAATGCGGGAGAGGGTGGGAAGGGTTGACTCTGTGTGAGAGTGTGTTTGTATCCTCCTAAATATTCAAATATAATTTTTGATGGTTCGGGTCCACTAGTGTGTATATATATATATATATATATATATATATATATATATATATATATATATATATATATATATATATATATCTATATATACACACACACTAGTGGACCCGAACCGTCAAAAGTTATATTTGAATATTTAGGAGGATACAAACACACTCTCACACAGAGTCAACCCTTCCCACCCTGCATATACAACAAGCTTGTTTTCAGGCCAAACCACATATCATGCGTATTTTTTTTTTCATATTCACTGTGTCCGTACTGTCAACTGATTCACAATTCCATTACATTGTACTGTATTTCTAAGGTTTCTTAGGTATTTGCAACAGGTCAATTAATCAAGCAGACAAGCAATCGGTCTTGATGATATTTCAATTTTAAACAATCCTTGATTTGATTTTCAGATAATTTTCATGTTCCATCTTTTAACGCAATTATAGATATTCTGTTTTCGTTTTCTGTCGACTTTATTTGTCCCACTGTATATCAGGGTCGTCCGCCATCTACTTCTATTCCTAGCATCTTCTTCCATCAGTCCCACACCACACTTATCCCTCCACACCACATCCATCAATCTAATACTGTTACTTCTCACACTACCCCTCCCCATCACTGGCATGTTCTTTGCTCTCTTGTTCCACTTCCTCCTATGGTATCTCAGACAAGCTTAGCTTCCTTAGCATCATCGTTTACTTTACATATACTACACATTCTTTTAATATCGTAACTCACCTTCTTTTCCAGTAGTGATATTCTAGCTTTCCATTTCGCTATTCTCATCTCAGTTCTTTGCAACAGTCCCTCCTCTTTCTTCGTAAGTGCCCAAGTTTCTCCCCCATATGATGTTACGAGTCGGATAACTCTTATAAATCTTCAAGTTGAGTCTTGACACGTTC
>NC_090729.1:161191973-161201973 GCF_036898095.1 Palaemon carinicauda | reverse complement strand
TGTGTATTTTATTCCTCCTGTTTTAATGAGAAATCATTGAGGCAGGATGAACTAGATGTGTAACATTATCTCAAAATATATGCGTATATACTTGCTTTAGTTTTTCAGACTTTATTTAACAATATACCTTTAGATGGAAAACATCCACTGTCAACAAATTAATACATTATGGCTTGCATATTCAATAATAATTGTTTGTGAAGATCTGCTCTGAAAGATAAACAAAAAAATAACCGTCAATAATTGTGAATTGGTATTTGTTTTAAGAAATACTTGGTGAATTTGGATAAATATGATGAAAACCATTCAATATACGCAGATTGATCTGTGTACCCATTGTGTGTCTTTTTTATATAAGACTATATAAATCATAACACTAATTGCATTGCAATAATACCACCTCATCATTGTAGTTCAATCAGTAACATTAGAAACTTATATTACTAACGTCAGTGTATGCGTGACTATAGTTTTATTATTTATCTAATTTCAAAAGCGTCAGATTACTGGAAAACACTGCATGTTATTTTGTCGTAAAAATGGATTCGAATGAAACGAAGTTATGTTTGTGTCACCTAATGAATTTTGGAATACTTTTTAAACTTTTCAATTCTTTCTTTTCCAACCATTTGTAGCGTTGCAATGTATTTTATATATAACAGAAAACAAAAATATTAGTGAGTTTAATCTCGTGGCACTGAACTTGATAGAGAAAAGCAATTATGGAATAAGATTATGCTTAGAGTATGTTTCTCTTTTTACCCCGCCAACGAAGTTGGTACTACCAAAACATAACCTACTACCAACTTGGTAGTAGGTTATGTTTCGCCCTTGTTTGTGTGTGTTTGTGTGTGTGTTTGTTTGTGAACAGCTGCCTGACCACAATTTTAATCGTAAAGTAATAAATCTTTCAGGGATTAACTTTATTGTTAAAAGCTGGAAATTATTAAATTTTGGAAGGTCAAGGTCACGGTCAAGCAAAATGTCCAATTGACATAATCAGCCACAAGTTTAGACTTCGTTGGCATAGAGACTTCAAACTTGGTTCATATTTAACTTTATAAAATTTCACGCCAATTAATACCTGTTAGAGCTAAAGTTGAAAGTCAAGGTCAAAGAAAAGGTCGAGAAATAAGCTGCTAAGGCAGAGGACTGCGTTCTAAAATTAGTATGCTGTAAGTACAAAATTTCATACATACATGCATATAAACACGCATAACCGTATGTACACACACATATATATATACACACACATTTTATATATATATATATATATATATATATTTATATATACATATATATATTTATATATACATATATATATATATACATATATATATATATATATATATATATATATATATATATATATGTATGTATGTATGTATGTATGTATGTGTATGTATTCATGTATGTATGTATGTATGTATGCATATATATATATATATATATATATATATATATATATATATATATATATATATATATCTAAGAGCTCATTGCAAGTTAAAGTAAAGCCATATGTTGCAAACTTTCAGTGAATTCCTCCAGCAAAGAAACTGCAGACCAAAAATAAAAATAAAAATAACGATAATAAGATAGTATTTCTTCTACCTCGGAACGTATTTTCTTCCCGAAAGTTTATAGAAGGTGAGAATCCCGAGGATCATTACCTAGTCTTAATTTACGGCCTCATAATTGAGAGAGAGAGAGAGAGAGAGAGAGAGAGAGAGAGAGAGAGAGAGAGAAGCTTCATTATGCGCCTTGATCCCGCGAGAGCCTGCTGATGTGCCCAACCCGTCTTAAGAACTTTGCCAAGTGGACCGTCCAAAAACAACTCATCTCCCCCCCTGCCCCCTGAATTTGAGGGATGTGCTGGGGAAGGGCAGCTTTGCCTCATGAGGACTAACTGAGCCCTCTTAGGTTCTTCATGGGGGAGATTAGGTTGCGAATTTCATAAGAATACTTTTCATTTCATCGCTGAGAATGCCAGCCATTTTATCTAATTTGTTAGGAGATCCTTTGAAAATTATTGCTTTAATAATAATGATGATGATGATGATAATAATAATAATTTATTATTATTATTATTATTATTATTATTATTATTATTATTTTTATTATTATTAATTAAACTTTGCTCGAGCCGTCCAAAATGACATCGAAATATTCAGGTAGTTATATGCTCACACACAGATTCAATCCTTATAACCCCTCCCCTATCTAGAACCTGTTCATTTGGCAATTTCTGGGGGTGTAGTTTCCTAGTGTATCTCAAGGGGTACCTCCTCTCACCCACCAGGGTATGACTACTCCTCTCACCCCCAGAGCGTAACAGGAAATATATATATATATATATATATATATATATATATATATTTAATTAGACACTTGCTCTTTATTTAGGGGAGATTATTATTATTATTATTATTATTATTATTATTATTATTATTATTATTATTATTATTATTATTATTATTATTATTATTATTAATGTTGAATATTTGGAAGGATTGGGCATCTTTATTTTGTTAAATATTTTGTATTTCTTACGATCATTCTATTTATAGTTATAATTACTTCTTTCAAGCATATGATTTCTTACTCATAGTGATGAGTATAGTGGCTTCTCGCTTACTTTATGGAAAAACTTGTTTAAGAATAAATTATATTTGTGATATTTGTTTGTAGCGACCCTTTTAATATTAATGTTATTATTATTATTATTATTATTATTATTTTTATTATTATTATTAATATTGTTATTATTATTATTATTGTTATTATTATTATTATTATTATTGTTGTTGTTATTATTATTAATATTGTTGTTGTTGTTGTTATTGTTGTTATTGTTATAATAATTATTATTATTATTATCATTATTGTTATTATTATTATTATTATTATTATTATTATTATTATTATTATTATTATTATTATTATTATTATGATTATTATTATTTCAAGCCAAGCTACAACCCTGTTTGGAAAGCTGTATGCCGTAAGCACAAGGGCTCCAACATGAAAAGAAGCCTACTGCCGAAAGAATTCGAGAAATAGCAGTTAAATTATATTATGAGAAATAATATAGAAAATATAAAACATTAAGCAAATGAACGACATTCAAATAGATGTCATATAAAACTGTGAAATGACACTTGTGTCACACTGTTCAATAGAAAAGTATTTTGAACAAGTTTGAACTTCCCAAAAAATAAAAGAATATTTAACAAGTTTGAACTTACAGAGGAGCATTAACTACAACTTTGAACTTGTAGAAAAGCATTTCCTCTAAGTTTGAACCTCTGAAGTTCCTTTGGAGCTTCATTTGTGCATTATTTTTCCTTGTTTCTGTTATTCTTTAAGTATTCCCATTCTTGAGTCGTAAACCGAGAGTCCTCTTGTATCATCATCGTCATCATTATGGCAGGTATTGGGGGAGGAAATCCACAGTAATATTTATGAAAATGTATTAAAATTAAGATTGAAAAGGAGAATCGAACAGGATATTCATATGAAATTCGTCTGAGACTGACTATTATTATTATTATTATTATTATTATTATTATTATTATTATTATTATTAATACTTTAGTATTCTGCGCTAAGGTAAATCGTTTCATGGATTATTATTATTATTATTATTATTATTATTATTATTATTATTATTATTAGCCAAGCTACAACCCTAGTTGGAAAAGCAAGATGCTATAAGCCCAAGGGCTCCAATAGGGAAAATAGCCCAGTGAGGAAAGGAAATAAGGAAATAAATAAATGATGGGAACAAATTGATAATAAATCATTCTAAAAACAGTAACAACGTCAAAATAGATATGTCATATATAAACTATTAACAACGTCAAAAACCGATATGTCATGTATAAAATATAAAAAGACTCATGTCATCCTGGTCAACATAAAAACATTTGCTCCAGTTTGAACTTTTGAAGTTCTACTGATTCAACTACCCGATTAGGAAGATCATTCCACAACTTGGTAACAGCTGTAATGAAACTTCTAGAATACTGTGTAGTATTGAGCCTCATGATGGAAAAGGCCTGGCTATTAGAATTAACTGCTTGCCTAGTATTACGAACAGGATATTATTGTCCAGGGAGATATGAATGTAAAGGATGGTCAGAGTTATGAAAAAACTTATGCATCATGCATAATGAACTAATTGAACGACGGTGCCAAAGATTAAAATCTAGATCAGGAATAATAAATTTAATAGACCGTAAGTTTCTGTCCAACAAATTAAGATGAGAATCAGCAGCTAAAGACCAGACAGGAGAACAATACTCAAAACAAGGTGGAATGAAAGAATTAAAACACTTCTTCAGAATAGATTGATCACCGAAAATCTTGTAAGACTTTCTCAATAAGCCAATTTTTTTGTGCAATTGAAGAAGACACAGACCTAATGTGTTTCTCAAAAGTAAATTTTCTGTTGAGAATCACACTTAAAATTTTAAGAGTCATACAAATTAAAAGAAACATTATCAATACTAAGATTCGGATGTTGAGGAGTCACCGTCCTTGATCTGCTTACAGTCATACTTTGAGTTTTGTTAGGATTCAACTTCATACCTCATAATTTGCACCATGCACTAATTTTAGCTAAATCTCTATTAAGGGATTCACCAACCCCAGATCAACATTCATGGGATGGAATTGATGCAAAGAGAGTAGCATCATCTGCATATGCAACAAGCTTGTTTTCTAGGCCAAACCACATGTCATGTGTATATAGTATGAAAAGTAATGGGCCAAGAACACTACAAGGTGGAACACTGGATATCACATTCCTATACTCACTATGGTGCCCATCAACAACAACTCTTTGAGATCTATTACTTAAAAAATCAATAATAATGCTAAGAAACGACCCACCCATTCAGAACTGTTTGAGTTTGAAAATAAGGGCCTCATGATTAACATGATTCGTCGCCCTTCATAATTCTCTATTCATGGCAACCTATTTTAGCTCTATGTACCATCTCCCTTCCTTCAGGTCACTAACATCAACTTCCCTTTCCTTCCTCTGGGTCTTTGTCCTTCAAATTTACCCTCGATAGTGTCCTTCATTAACCAGTCTCCTCTTCAAATTCGCCGTATCCAGTTTTTTTACCTTCTCTTTATTGTTTTAATGAGGATTCTCTCTTTCCCAACTATTCTTAGTACTTCTTTATTTGTCTTGCAATGTCTCCAGCTTATTTTCCGAATCCTCCTCCATATCCACGTTTAAAATTCTTCCAGAAGTGTCTTGTCTGCTGCTTTTCTAGTTCACGTTTTAGAACTGTACAATGCTACATTCCATATGAAACTTTTTGTAAATCTTTTCTTCAATTCCATTTTTAGGTTTCTCGTTAATGTTTCCTCTCTCTCTCTCTCTCTCTCTCTCTCTCTCTCTCTCTCTCTCTCTCTCAAAAGCTACCTTACCTTAGGCTATTCTGCTCTTAATCTCTTTACTGCAGTTACCCTCTTGTGTTATGATACTTATGATATATATATATAGTACCTGCTTTTCTGCATTGTGAGATCAGTTTAAGAATTATTATTATCATTATTGTTGTTGTTGTTGTTGTTGTTGTTATTGTTGCCCTTACAGTATTATTATTATTATTACTATTATTATTATTATTATTAGTAGTAGTAGTAGTAGTAGTAGTAGTAGTAGTAGTAGTAATATTAATAATAATAATAATAATGATAATAATGATAATAATAATAATGACAACAACAACAACAACAAAGAGAGAATTCTACATTTAGGGATCATGTTCTAAAACATAATATTGTGCACAGATTTCTGTTTGTTTAAATGTTTTGTAAATAATTACCTAACTATACTGCGTTTATATTCATGGGAAGCATCCAGAGTTTCGGGAAATACAACATAAATATATTGAGAACGTATTAATTAATTGGCCTTAAACATTGCTACTCCAATAGACAATAAAATATATGAATTATGAAAAATACGTTGAAGTTGGCAGTCAATATGTAGGTATAGGTTCATTTCGGAATTTCCAAATTATTTAATTAATTATAAGTTTAATACCCGGCTGAAGGTTTAGAGTAGAGTTGTATCATATTGGCTTATTTTGATGGGTACCGTTTCAAATCCCATCACGTTTAGATTTACTCACCTGTCCCTCATTACAATTGTATTGCTTTGCCGAGGAATTCAAATTAACTTTCCAAAGTGAGTTCATGCGTTGTTGTCAGGCCCAGAATATTATACCGGGGCCGAGAGGAAAAGTGTACCTTTGTATCATTAAATCTTTTGCAGTAATTATTAATGTGTTTCAATAGATATTCCTGGTTATGATATCTGGATATTATTCTTTATATTTTCAACCTACTAGTTTCCAAAGAGTGTATATGTAAATGTCGCTTTATTGTCAGTTACTTTCACGCGTTAATAAAAATTCGAAAAAATAGCTGTTAATTGGCTTCATTTTTCAATATAATAAGTGATGCAAATTATCTTTCCTAACAAGCGATAAATACTTCTGAAGGAATTATACATATTTTAGGAACAATTGATTAAATTTCGTTTATATACATACATACATACAGAGAGAGAGAGAGAGAGAGAGAGAGAGTAGAGAGAGAGAGAGAGAGGTGGGTGGGTAGTTGAAGGGACAGCAATATATGTAATTAATATCGAGCTACAAATATGATTAATATTGAATTCCATTAATGATTTTTATAAAGCATTTCGTTTTACTATTATGATTGGTAAAGTAAGAAGATGCTGTGTAAAATGCGTAAAAGCGTTTTTCCAATATTTTCTACATAAGAATATAGATATGAAAAACATTCTCACTAGAATTTATGCATAACCTGGTGTTTCATTCAAACATAATCAGTATTATTATTATTATTATTATTATTATTATTATTATTATTATTATTATTACAGTATTATTATTATTATTATTATTATTATTATTATTATTATTATTATTATTATTATTATATCTTGACCTTATCTAAAAAGGTAAGGCATTAGATTATGAGTAATTTATATTCTTTCCCAACATTCAAATAAATATGCTGCCTCTCTGTAAATACCGATTGGTTGATTACATACAGATTCCTCATTGTAAATTCATCATTTAAAAACCTTATTTCAAGCGATTTTTCTTCCTTTTCCGACTAGGGTTGTAGCTTGGCTAATAATAATAATAATAATAGTAATAATAATAATAATAATAATAATAATAATAATATTCCTTGTCGATGCTGTACAGTCCATTCTCGAATGCATTCATGACGTCTTGCCACTGAATTTTGATAAACTCTCCTTTGGAATTTATAAAAGAAAATATCGAGTCAACTCTTCTTTTTTTTTTTCCTAGATCAAAAAAAATTTAAAGGAGGTTTAATTTCGCCATTAATGGCCCCATAATTCAAGACTGGTAATGATCTTCGAGACATTTTTCCAAGAACTTTGATAAAAACATCCTCGATGCTTAAGAAAAGTTTCTTGATTAATGAAACAAAATGGTTGAATATTAAAGTCCAGAGATTAAGGAGTCTGGAAGGATGGTGACGCATTTCTCTCCTTCTCCTCCTTCTCCTCCTTTCCTTGAACACAACGCAAAATCATAAGATGTGAATCATTATTATCGTTATCAATTAATGACGGGCAATCGTGTGATCATTATTCATACTGTCCGGAAATACCAAATAAAAAAAAAAACACATACACACTCGCACACACACACACACACACACACATATATATATATATTATATGTGTGTGTGTGTGTGTGTGTGTGTGTGTGTGTGCGTATGTAGAGAGAGAGAGAGAGAGAGAGAGAGAGAGAGAGAGAGAGAAAGAGAGAAATAAATTTATATCTCGTTATTATTATTATTATTATTATTATTATTATTATTATTATTACTTGCTAAGCTACAACCCTTGTTGGAAAAGCAGGATGCTATAAGCCCAGGAGCTCCATCAATGAGGAAAGGAAACAAGGAAAAATAAAATATTCTAAGAACAATAATATTAGAATAAATATCTACTATACAAACTATAGAATCTTTAACAAAACAAGAGGAAGAGAAAAAAGATAGAATATTGTGCCCGAGTCTACCCTCAAGCAAGAAAAAACTAACCCAAGACAGTGGAAGACCATGGTACAGAGGCTATGGCACTACCCAAGACTAGAGAACAATGATTTGATTTTAGAGTGTCCTTCTCGTAGAAGAGCTGCTAAAGAGTCTATCCTACCCTTACTAAGAGGAAAGTGACCACTGAACAATGATGGTGCAGTACCCTCTTGGGTGAAGAAGAATTGTTAGGTAATCTGCGTTGTCAGGTTTTAGGATGACAGAGGAGAATATGTGATGAATAGGTCAGACTATTCGGTGTATGTGTAGGCAAAGAGAAAATTAACTGTATCCAAAGAAACGAATCCAATGTAGTTCTGTTTGGCCAGTCAAAGGACTCCATAACTCTCTAGTGATAGTATCTTAACGGGTGGCTGGTGCCCTGGTCAACCTACTACCTACAGGGATCAGACCCTAGCACCATCAAATGAAAGGCAAGGTCGCTACCAGTCATTCCACCAGAAGCTCTAAAAGAAGTCGAAACCCAAGTGGTAACTGGTCAGGATTTAACTGGTGAGACAATCAGTCCTAAAGCAGCGAGTTTCCCTGACTTCCTGACCAACCAGGTAACACAACTGATAGCTTTTAATTCGAGGATGGGGGTTATTTATTGAAATATCGTCCACTTCCTTTTGCGCTTGATATCATAATTCAAACAGCAATGTTTCCGAACACTGTCTCCCTTCTTTCTAAACCGATGAAAGCACATTTCTCTTTCAACTTTGAAAGCTCCTTTCGTCATATAACTTAACTTGAAACCAGGAAATAGAACATGGTCTGTAGCTGGTCTCAAAGGATTTTTTACCCGATGGTTTATTCCTTTTGGCCGAAGTTTCTCGCGTCATATGTTTTTGGATTCCTTGAAATACTGATATGTTCTTTTCCTATTTGAAACTTTCAAGCCTTATCTGTTCGCCTCACCTGCAAGGACACTAAAAATCTAATTGCCATTAATGCCAAGTTTGTTCTTTTATTCTATATTTATGTTATGCAGCTACCTTCTATTATTGGGTGAATTTATTATATTGTACATTCCTTATCTGTAAAGGAAAATAGCACACATTAGATAATTATATGTGAATTAGTTACATGATTCTTAATATATGCATTTACCTATGCATCTACTTATCCCCTAAATCGACTTGCTTCAATCATTTTTCCACTTTCTCGATTTTTATTGGGGGAATAATTGTCAAGATTCTTGAATATCTCACAGTTAACGAAGTAAATGCAAATGACAGCGCCCAGATTAAACAATTCCCATTACAGCAGTTGGGGTGAAGCTCAGAAGTGCATAGTAATTACAGTAAAATAGTCTCGAGTGAGAAGGGAAAAGGAAAAAGAAAACAAATATAATAATAGCAAAATGATCTTGAGTATTTCCAGAAACGGGAATCCTCATCGGCCAGAACGACTCCCTAGAGAAAACCTGGAACCAATTCCTACCATTTCCAAAGCAGAAAACGCAACTATTTACTTATTTATAGGACAAGATAAGCAACTTTATCCCAGGTGATTCTTGCAACACCTTTATCTCCAGAGGGGCCTCGGTGCACCGTTTTCAATGGCATGGAAATACACAGCGGAAAGAAGAGACTCCCAATACTAACATGGTCTGGGAACATTTTTGGGAAATGTATGATTGTGCTGCCGGTAACTGTTATACAGGGGAAATGTCCTTTTCTTAGGCCGGAGGAATATCAAAGGAAGAATTGGATTTCACCAGAATATTTCACGCAATGTTAATAATTTAATTTTCCCTTCTAGCAATTATAAAGTTATTGTATTGTGAAAATTTGCAGCGCCTAATATTTATATTGTTGTTATACAATCAAATTTTGAATAAGTCATTAACAAACATCAATTA
>NC_090729.1:161181973-161186973 GCF_036898095.1 Palaemon carinicauda | reverse complement strand
ACTTAAAACTCATCAGACCGACAAGCAGTTATCAACAAAATTTCAGCTAGTAATTAAAAGTGTTCAATAAATTGGCAATAAACACCAGTGGGTAATAGCCTATGTTAGAAGTCTTATAAATCTTAATTCGCTTTTGAGAGAACAAAAGCTGCCAATAACCTCCCAAATACATTAAATTGATTTTAATACCATTTATTCAGAGTATGAAGTAGTAGCAATTTTATTTTATCAAGAGAGAGAGAGAGAGAGAGAGAGAGAGAGAGAGAGAGAGAGAGAGAAAGAAAGCACTCAACAAATCTTTTTAAAACTAAAATGAAAACGTCACTGCTTTAAACCAACTATTAATTTTGCTCAGCAAGAAACAGAGCTCTTTCATTCTTGCTAATTATGTATGTAATTACGTAGCGAGAGTTGCTTCATTTGTCAGACGAATTGTATCCTTGACGAACATTTGCTTACGAATTTTTATTTACAAACCATTTCATACGATGGTCCAGACGAACCTTTATCGTTATGAAAATTTTACGTACGAGCTTTATACCTAACGAAAATGTGCATACGAATATTCGTGTACGTATATTTTTTTCAAGCGAATTTTATCACCTACGTATATTTGGTTTCGGACAACTGTGTATGAAAGTTATTCAAATAAATTATTGCCATATGTACCTTAGCCATACAACCACTCTCTCTCTCTCTCTCTCTCTCTCTCTCTCTCTCTCTCTCTCTCTCTCTCTCTCTCTCTCTCTCTCTCTCTCTCTCTCTATATATATATATATATATATATATACTGTAGATGTGTGCGTCTACTTTTACATAGAAAAAATATATACTGCTCATTTAGACGACACGAGTACAGTAAAATACTTAGGTGTTTATCTCTCTTGTTCTCCAGAATAGAATTCGTAATATAGGAGTAGTATTATGTTATGAATATATAATATATATTTATATATGTATTCTTACGAAGCTTGTCTAGTGTAGAGTACATATTTTATTCATGTATTTCATCTGTGCATTTAAGAGGTGAATAGGCAGCTCGTAAGGTCAGTTCCTCCCATGTAGGTATAGGTAATTGTATGTAAGTTACATAAGACTTTTGTCATTCATTTCATTGTATTTTTCATTCGTCTGTATTGGTAAATTTATGTTATTTTTAAGAATAAACTTTTTATATCACATATTTTGCTACTGAGTTTTACATAATCTTGATTAAGTCTGCTGTACGAACTATTCGAGGAATGAATAAGGGCCTATGTAAATTTTTTATGAGGTATTGCGTCATGTTTGTTAAAGATTACGCAATTCTTATATTTGCCCCCGGTTTAGAAGGTTCTTGAAAAACCCAGAGTAAGTGTTATCTTTTTTTTATCATTTTTAGCAAGAAAGGTGGGTGGAGCTAGCTGAGAGAGGGTTACCGTGCAAGCAAGGTCCGTTCCCATGAATTTTTATCTAGTTGATAACTTTGCCTTCGCTGGAGCCCTCCTCTTAGCCACAAAAAATCTATTTAGAAGAATCTAGAAAAATGAAGTCAATATATAGATGCGTCCCCAGGGATGCAGAGCAGCAGAAGAGAACCAGCCTGTCCTGTGAAAGAGCCAACATCCTCTCTATCTCAAGTACCTCAAGTGTGTGTCCCCTTCAAAATGAAAAAAGTCTTTACCCAACACTTATCGTGTGTAGTGTGTTCAAATGTCAGAGAAACTTTAAAGGTGATTCCAAATTTATTGTGTTTCTGTAAGTCCGGATATTATATATTTTTCTTGTAACTGGCCCTGTAAGTTTTATGCGAAAACGTGAAGTGTATTTATTTCGGTTTAACTGTTCGATTACTTCGTGTGAGCTAAAAGCTTGTAAGTTTATCCATTACTTTATGTAATTTCTATAAGATTTTAATCATTAGAGTGTTAAAGGTTAACTATTTTCATTAATCATCAAGATTGAATACTTTTGTAAAATTTAATTTCCAGTGAAACAAGTGATTATATAATTTCCAGAGTGTGATATTCTTTTGTCATAGTCTAAGGTTTTGTTCAGATTTAATTTTTCGAGTCATGTGATTATATAATTTTCATAAGTATTATTTTCTTGTCTTAGTGTAAGTTTTTGTTCAGATTCAATATTTCGAGCGATTTACTTTTGGTGTAAATTTTTTGTAAGTATTGTAATTTTTATAGAGGTTATTTATTTTTGCAAAGTGTGTATTATTTCGATCACTAGTATTTAATACAAAACTCGTATCCCTGTTCAAAAATCAAAGTAAGAGGTTGTTTTGAATAGTTCTTAATAACAATTACCCAGTTTGTTTTGAGTGTACATAAGAGACCTTTGGAAATTTAGTGTTTTTATATATTGCCGTTTGGGAGTTATATAATTGTTTGAGCTCGTATGTTATTCAAGTAAAACAGATTTATGTAAAAACAAAGAGGGTAGTTTGGAATTCGGGAAGTTATGTAACTTGCCAGCCGTATATATATATATATATATATATATATTACGGCTATATATATATATATATATATATATATATATATATATATATATATAGAGAGAGAGAGAGAGAGAGAGAGAGAGAGAGAGAGAGAGAGAGAGAGAGAGAGAGAGAGAGGTACAACAAATTTAGTAATTGAAATTGCATTACAGCGTCAGTCATTTGAATAAGAATAGGAAAACGAGAAAATGCAAATAAAATGCAACACCTGTAATTGACAAATATCAATGAATTATTATAGACAAGACTAGAAAGGCTGCTATATTGTAACCAGTAGAACTGTAAGAATAAGAGTAAAGGCGTAGGGCGTCACCCAATTTCAGGAAAGAGGAAGAAGGGGACGTGCAAACCGATGAAAGGTCTAATGGGTAGTATGGATGTTTCCGCCCGAAAGGAAATTCAATTTGCGGCTTCTGAAAAGCGAATAGTTTGCCTTGCTAGCTGAACTTTATTTTTGTTTCGTCATCGTTCATTTTATGCTTTCTGTTTTGCGCGTAGTGTTAGTTTTACTAGCTTACAGTGAAGTTATGATACGTGGAAAATAACTTTTAAGAAGAGTATAAATAGAAAAATAAATGAGAGAGAGAGAGAGAGAGAGAGAGAGAGAGAGAGAGAGAGAGAGAGAGAGAGAGAGAGAGAGAGAGAGAGAGAGAGAGAGAGAGAACAATCCCAATGGTTTTCTATGAACTGTGAGGCCATTTTGATAAAGCCATATACAGTACATATAATAGGTGAAATATTAAAAAGAAAAAGATATTATGTATATTGCTTTATTAAAATTTCAGCCCAGATCACCTAAACACTTTGGATAGCTTCTCTCTCTCTCTCTCTCTCTCTCTCTCTCTCTCTCTCTCTCTCTCTCTCTCTCTCTCTCTCTCTCTCTCAAAGCTATGTCAGTTTTATATTTAGATGTATTTTAGTGCATCTAATAGTTTTTAAAATTTCCCAAGCCTTTTCGCGACTTACGAGATGAATGTGGAGGTTACACATGTCATTTTTCTCTTAAAATGAAAATGAAATCAATATGAAATGTAATCAGCAATTGTTACCCATGCCAGAAAAAAAGTAACAACGTAATCTCAAAACTGGTAGCAGTTTCAATCAATGATCATATAAAACAATTGAGTTCAACATCGGATGTACTGTGGGTGTTACCGAACAACTACAATCGAGATTTAGCTATGAATAGTGTATAGTGCAAAATATGTTAGATGAATTAAAACTTCAGGAAAGGATTTTACCATTTAAGTTATTATTTATTTTTAATCTTGCTCTCCTGCTTGGTCTTCAGCAGCCAGTCCTGATCCTAAATCTTAGATATAAACTTGATTTCTGGCGCCATCGTTCAACTACACTTTAAAAAAAAAAAAAAAAAACCATACTTTTCGTCGGAATTTCCCCGTAAGAATATACTCTTCTCAGCCGTATTTCAGTAAAATACAGGCGCCCGTAATTTTACCCTACTTTGTTACTATTTTTTACAGGTGGTGACTGTCAATATCTCCGTTTTTAAAACGGCAAATGCCTGGCAACATTTATTCCAAGATTTTTACCGTTTTTTACGTCAAATTTTTAACGGTGTACTTCTTCCTGATATATAAGATTTTCCATCTCTCTTCCCTGAATACCATCCACCACGTAATGCTAGGTATGCAATTAATTCTTTTTTCAAGCAGCTTGTCTAAGTTCTGTTCATAGTTAATATGTTATTTAATCATTATAGTTTTTTATTTATCCCCTGTGGTATTTGTGTGTTAATGTTCGTTCCTTTTTCGTACGGTGCTGCATTTCCATTGAGGCCCTTGTACTTTTAGTAGTATTCTAGTCCATCTAAACTCGCACCTTTGCTTGCGGTTATAATAATAATAATAATAATAATAATAATAATAATAATAATAATAATAATAATAATAATAATAATAATAATAATAATGAATCCTTGCTTGCATTATTATTATTATTATTATTATTATTATTATTATTATTATTATTATTATTATCATCATTACTTGCCAAGCTACAACCCTAGTTGGAAAAGCAGGATACTATAAGCCTATGGGCCTCAACAGGGAAAATAGCCCAGTGTGGAAAGGAAACAAGGAAAAATAAAACATTTTGAGAACAGTAACAGCATTGAAATAAATATTTCCTATATAAACTATAAAAACTTTACCAAAACAAGAGGGAGAGAAATTAGATACAATTGTGTGGCCGATAATAGTAATAATAAGGATGATGATGATGCACCTTTGCTTCAATGATAATAATAATAATAATAATAATAATAATAATAATAATAATAATAATAATATGTGCAGCTGGCAAGAACATCCAAAGCTCTTATCGATAGTGTATTTATTAAGAAATTTTACTAATGCCTTGTACATGAGTTCAAGAGAGAAGTGTGTATCAGTTTGACGGCATCTATTAATGGTTTTAGTTGAATATATAAGCAAATACAGTCTTTTAGCCTACAGCATACTAAAACGATAACTATTTATTGCGCTGT
>NC_090729.1:161161973-161179473 GCF_036898095.1 Palaemon carinicauda | reverse complement strand
CATTTTTTTTTTTTTTTTTTTTTTTTTTTTTTTTTTTTTTTTTTTTTTTTTTAAGAAGACATGTTCAACCTGTCCATTTATTACTTTATAAAGTCTGATTGCTATTTATAAAGATATCAAATATTGCACTTTGAGTACCCAACCTGTGCGATCTGTAGATCCACCATTTGCTAGTTACTACATATTCAGAATGTATTCCAACTCGCTATGCTGCATAGGTTACCTTTTGTTCTTATTCCCTGTATTATTAATAACAAAATATGTGGCATGGCAACATTATAGATTATTTCAAGGTATGGAATACTAGGCAGAGGGTGGAAAAGTTTGGTGTTTGTAGAAGGCTTTGGGACCTGTTTCCATATTCCCTGGCCGCTGCAATATGCAAGAGACTTCCCCAATAATAACAATATCCTATGGTTTTTCACCGATTCTTTTTATTTGTTCTTTAAAACTTAAAAGAAAAATGTAAATCAGCCGTATTCTTTATAACTGTCTGCATATTTAGCTATAAAAATATTACTTTGAAGTGGATCGTATTATGTGATAGACCAAGCGCACTGTTGACGAGTAGATTGCCAGGCCACGATAGTGAAACTTTGTTACGTGGTGACCATGACTAAAGTCATCATCATTATCATCATCATTTCCTCCTCTCCTATTGACGCAAAGGGCCTCATGACTAAAGTATAATGTTATTATTCAGAAAATATAATCACTTATCCATTTGTCTTTTATAAGATTTCCGACAGCATTTTTAGAAGCCTCCCTTTGTCCTTTTCACCTCAGTTTATTTACTTTCCCTTTTTGTTTCATTCTATTGATGAATAAAAATCTGGAGTATGTAGGTAGGAAACTCATATGAAAGCAAATTTTTTTTCCAGAGAATAAAAGAAGCGTTTCATCATCATTTTTTTTTTTTTTTTTTTTTTTTTTTTTTGAAGCACGTATGAGAGATATTGTTTCTAACAAATTTATTTCATTTAGTTCATCCTTTATTTTTATTTTATTTTTTCTAAAAATCTATAATCTTACCGTTTCGTGTCATGTCAGCCATCATAAATATGAAATATCGTCCTGGAAATATCGTCATAAAGTAAATATTCCGTATAGAAAAAGGCATTGCATGCACCAGTAAGCTGATTCCATTAACAGGTTGAAACTCGAATGCAAAACAAGAGACCAGACACAGACTCACAGCTACGTCCATCTTTAATAGCACAACCAAGGATGAAAACCTAACAAAAAACATCACCAACAGCAGCTGCAGCATATACAGTATATGCTACCTAATGTACATCGAAGGTTCAATAGTAGCAGCTCGTAGACATTATGCTACAGAAGGTGCCTAGTAGAAAACAGCTTACTGACTACAATACATACATGACCTCCAACCGAAGTTCATTCCACACCTATTATTGCTTGACATGATTCATGGGATAGATGAAGCTGCATCAAGCTTGATCCTATCGTGTTAATTTGATAAAAAAAAATTGGTGATTAAAAATCCTTATTCCTTTTAAACCATCTCCCCTATGTAATGAAGAAGAGCAAGTCTCTCTCTCTCTCTCTCTCTCTCTCTCTCTCTCTCTCTCTCTCTCTCTCTCTCTCTCTTAATATATAGGCTATATATATATATATATATATATATATATATATATATATATATATATATATATATATATATATTTATATATATATAATCACGCTCAGCTCTCCCTGTTCCTCGAGTAGGGAGAAGAATAGTTATACCCTGGTGAGACGGGTGTGTGCATAGCTATCTAAATATTTAGCCATCATATTTGACGGACCGCGTACACTAGTATGTCATAATTATACATGTACAAAGCCGGTAATTCTAATGGGAGCTTCTCTCACGCTTCACAGGGGTTCCTAATGAAGTATCCGAAATCGAAATGACGAGTAACTAGCTAAATTATCTCGCATGTAATTTCATTACTATCTAATTACGAAAGAAATTGCAAATCATAGGTGAGAAAAGATTATATTCCAAAGGATTTGCAAGCCTCTACCATCTCAAGTTTTCTGTAGTAAAGTGCAAGCTTGTAAAAAGCATTACAAGAACTTACAAAATTTCGTTGAAAAAGCTATCATAAAGGTTGCCTATCAACAGTACATTATGATAACCGTACAGGAATTCATAGAAAATCCTTTTCATTGATCTTATGTGGTAGATAGAGTTTTTATAAATACATTTTATCAAATCAAGATGCAAGGCGTTTCTCAACACCATGTTGATGAATGAATTTCATTTATCTTATTTATGATATTCCTTTGCAATGATAGAGCCCTTGCTTACTTGAGCTTTACATTGGGTGAAGTCTCATTTTCATTATTGTATTGTAGCCTCCTATGCAAAACTCAATTTCTATCCATATTCTTATTTTTATGTATGTTCACATAATGGATGGTTAACAAACCTCATGTTAAACTATTCTAAAAACTTACATTAAAAAAAGAGTGATATAATAATAATCGTTGTACCGTAAATGCAATGCAATATCTAAAGACAAAAATATTTGAATATGGTCATTTTTAAAGGAAAAATATATCAAGATATAAAAATACATTCTGGAATAACAAAGGTGTGCTGGAAACTAATTTGGCGATAAAGAAATCAATAATTTTTATTTAGCAACGTTGAGCATTATACTGTTCACATCAAATTTGATTAAATTCAAGCAATCCTTATAGCAGTTGACACTAAGGTGTGCGATATGAATTTCTTAGATAAGGGTTTGATTAGGTCCTATTGTGTAACACTTGAGGGAAATGATGGTTCTCGAAAGTTTCATTACCCAATTGACATGGTATTAGCTCCTTTTGAATAGTTAAGGTATTAATTTACTTTCTCTTATCATTCGTCACTCCTTAACTACTTCCTTTCGTTATTTCTTTAATATATATTGCACAATTATGCAATTTCATGTTACCTTATTGTAGGTTTTTCTATGCCTTTTCCACTTGAATTTTTGGTTCTAATTTCAACATCATTGTGGAGAAAATCTTCAGGCATTTGCAAACCGTTGTATTACTACTAAAGCAAATAAAGGTTTTACCATTTGTGTACACAGACAACAACAGACTAAGGAAAAGCTGAAAGTAAATATATATAGGACTTTGATAGGAAACGGAAGCACCTCTTGTATAACGTTAAGACCATGTAAACCAATTTTTAATGACGGTCTATTAGAGTTTCCTTTTAGTTTTTCTAGAGCCTTCCTGGCAACCTCAACCACTGAGGTCTGATAAACCAAATCTTCCGAGAAATATGAACAAAGATAGATTACAGATTAATTGATTTATAGAAATTATTTTATTTACACTAACTATAATCCAACAAGTCCTAATGTTTATGTACAGTATATATATATATATATATATATATATATATATATATATATATATATATATATATATATATATATATATATATATATATATATATATATAGTTAAGTTTGTATGATTGGCAAAGTTTCTAGTGATGCCTTTTTTCAAACTGAAACAGTCAGGAGTGGGTGGGTCTTTTCTTACTGTTATTACTGAATTTAAGTAACAAGTCGCTGAGAGTTGTTGAGGGGCACCATATTGAGTATAGGAATGTTATGTCTATTGTTCCTATGGGCACCATAATGATTATAGTCGAGTCCCTTCCACACAAGGGGCATATGCAGGGCGGGCACTCAGATTTGCCTGCAATTCCCTCGCTTAGATAATGTTACCAGATCAAACAGTACAAGAAATACAGTGGGTACGAGCATCCGAATGTATGATTGTGCCAGACGCCTGACAGCGGGCAAAAGTCAGAGCGCAGTCAAGAATTCACGGGCAGCGTGTTCCTTACTCAGGCTCTCCTCCAATGCCTCAACAATGGGCACAGGCACTTTGATGGTTTGGCTTTTGTTTACTCGCCTATGACGGCATCTAAACTCGTGATCGCCAATCATACAACATTGATAACAGTGTCTGCCCGTCTTGCATTTGCCCTTCGTGTGGAAGGGGCTTTGTGTGATATCTGGTGTTCTTTGGGGTAATGTTCTTGGTCCATTACTTTTCATACTATATGCACAGGACGTGTGGTTTGGCCTAGGAAACAAGTAGTTGCATATTAAGATAATTCTACACTCTTTACATAAATTCCATCACCTGAATGTAGATCTAGGGTCGCTAATTCTCCAAAAGAAGTAGAAATGAAATTAGTGTACGTTGCAAATTATGGGGCACAAAATTGAATCCTAACAAAACTCAGAAGTAAGATTATAAGTAGGTCGAGGACATTGGCTCCTCAACATCCGTATCTCGGTATGTTTAACTCTGTAATACTTAAAATTTTAAGTGACTTTCGACAACAATTTTACGTTTGAGAAACCTCAGGTCTGTCTTCTCCAATTGCTCAAAAAAAAAAAAAAAAAAACTGGCTTATTGAGAAAGTCATTGCAAGATTTTCGGTGATCAATCTATTCTGAAGTAGTGTTTCAATTCCTTCACCCTACCTTATTTCGAACATTGTCCTATCTGGTCTTCAGATGCCGATTTTCATCTGAATTTGTGACAGGAACTCTCGGTCAATTAAATTTTTATTACCGATCTGGATATTAATATTTGGCACAGTCGTTCAATTAGTTTGTTATACACGTTTCATAAAGTTATTCGTATTTCTGACCATCCCTTACATCCAGATGTTCCCGGACCATACCAAAATATTCGTAACACTATGTATACAGTTCATTCAAATAGTCATGCCTTCTCCATCATGAGGCGCACGCAATACTACACAGTATTTCAGATTTTTTTCATCTGTGACCAAGTTGTGATAGGATCTTTCTAATTGGATATTTTAATTGGTAGAACTGCAAATGCTTTCATGTTGAATAGGCTTTTATATGAAATGCTTTCATGTTGAATAAGCTAGCATAAGTCTAGTTTGTGAAAGATTTTAATGTTACTGTTCTTGATATATATTTTAATTGTTCATTACTTCTCAGTTTGTTTATTTTCTTATATCCTTTCCTCAATGGGCTATTTTTCACAATTGGAGCCCTTAGGCTTATAGCATCCTACTTTTCCAACGAGTTGTAGCTTAGATAGTAATAATAAACAGTTACAGATAAACATTAAGGTAATGTAGAGTTAATTTAATCCCCTTAGGTTCAGTCGACTCATTTTACGTTCAATAGACCAAAAATAATATCAAGAGGCAAGGGAACTATAATGCGAAAACACAAAGTTTAAATATATAAAGAATTTACTGCAAATTACATACAAACAGATTCATATACTAAAGACAAAGAAAAAAATATGTCTTCCCCTTATTGAGAAAAAAAAATTAGAACAATTTTGAACCCAACAAAATTTATTATTCAACCCTTGCAACGCAAAACTAATACTTAGCCTATCGACATATCAAATTACGTAGGTGGACGGCTTCCCTGCCAGTTAGCAGGTCCTGGTTAGCCGTGTTGTGACTATGATGATAAGAGGCGAAATAGAAGTAAAAATGTAGGTTGGTTGGAGATAGTGAAAGCAAGATGTTTAAGTGAAAGCCAGG
The DNA here is from genome assembly GCF_036898095.1 of Palaemon carinicauda. Lineage (NCBI taxonomy): Eukaryota > Metazoa > Arthropoda > Malacostraca > Decapoda > Palaemonidae > Palaemon > Palaemon carinicauda. Next base: position 161,173,905 of record NC_090729.1, on the reverse strand, counting down.
CGTTTAAAGACTACTACGAAAGGACACTAGAAACTTTTATACAGAGGAGAAACACAAAAATAAACATTTTTTTTTTTTTACTTTTATTAAGAAAATATACAGTTTACAAGTTCATTTTTACAAATACATATTTATATAAACATATAATTTATATTTTGATATTGGTTTTTCTGATGTTTATAATTCATCATTAGCATATACTAACATTAGTCATATTAATATTTACATAACATAAAGACAAGCTGATAATGCAATAAATCAAGATTACTATATTTTATATACTTTAAACTTCAATTATCATTAAGGAATTTCTCACACTAATTTACTCATTTTTATCCAAATTAACATATTCTTTTGTAAAATGTAAAAGACATTTATCCTCTAGTGACTTGAACAATATAAATCTTGTCTTGAATATTCTACTTTTAATAAAGGAGATCATACTTAACTCATCTGCTGAGGGCATTACCTTATGAAGGTACCAGATCCCAATTATAAATTCACTTATTAATAACATTGCTGTGTTTCTGTCTCTTTTAGAATAGGCCTGAAAATCCAGTTTTAAAACCTTTAGAAAGCTTTGTGTGTGTATTTTACAAACCTTGTTCAAAAATGTTTTAATCCAATTCACAACTGTTCCTCTAAATCTACAAAAATAAACTAAGTGCATAATTGTTTCAGGCTCTCCACAATTGCCACACAAACAACTGTCCGTAATTTTCATCATAAATAACCTATCCTTTGTAGCTAAGACTTCGTGGCTGTATTTAAACAAAATTTCTCTATTTACTGGATCAATCCACTTGTTATTCAAATTTTCCCATATTATATTCCAGTTAAACAACGGATAACTTTCTTCAATACTTGGCAGAACTGATTCACCTCTCAGCATGCGAGAGTAAATGTGTTTTAATTTCAGCAAAGGATAGGTCTTTACCTTTATTACAGAGTGAAATATCGTCATTATTTTGTCATAATATGGAGTGCTAAAAATGGTAGATTCACTAAATCTGTTAAAATCAACAAGATAAGAAAGCCTCAGCTTACAATAATATGCAGCTATTTCACATCCCATTGATCTATTGACAATACTTTTGTAAAAGCTGTTGAAAAGCATACAATTGGCTTTCACAGTTAGATTTACAATACCACATCCACCTTGACTCTTTAGAAGATACATAGTTTTCCTTTTAATAGGTTGATAATTCCCATTCCAGAGATATTTGAAGGTACACTTTTCTATGTACTTACCAATATCAGCTGGAATGGGAAATACGTGAGACACATACCATGCCTTTGATAATACAGTTACATTAATTATTACACTCTTTTGAAATAAAGTTAGTCTTCGTTTATAAAGTGGCCCTATCATTTTTGAAATATTATCCTTGATATTTTCCCAGTTCAACCTTACAGATAGTTCATAATCATTATTATGGATTATACCTAGGATTTTAAAACTGCCTTGTTTCACTTCTATCCCTGTTTCTGGCCATTCAAGTTTGTCTTTCCACGAGCCAATTCCCACAATGTAAGTTTTCTTTTTATTAAGTTTCGCTCCACTTGCCTTTTCGTACTCATTAATAACCCGTGAAGTTTCCTCAATACCTTCCAACTTATTGACAATAATAGTGCTATCATCTGCAAAGCCAACCACTACAATTTTTAACCCATTCGGAAGATCTGGAGAAAAAGTTCCCAACCTAACTTTCAGCATTCTATACAATGGTTCTTGAGCTATAACAAATAAAATCATCGATAATGGACAACCCTGTCGAACAGACTTGCCTATTAGAAAAGGGTTAGATATATGGCCATTTGTAGATATACAGCTTTTGGCATCCTTATAAAGCATCCTAATCAAGTTTACAAATTCTAAAGAAAAACCAAGTTTGTATAACGTTCCGAATAGAAAGTCCAGATTTACCATATCGAATGCTTTATACCAATCAAGATTAATCAGGGCAGCTTTCTTGTTTTCATTATTTTGGAAGTATATTACATCTCTTAGCAAGGTGTTACAGTTAATAATTGACCTTCCTGGGACAGCACAAAACTGTTCCTCTGATACGAAAAGAGATATCACTGATTTTAACCTGTTTGCTAAAACCTTCGCTATAATCTTATAATCTACATTTAACATAGTTATGGGCCTCCAGTTATTAAGATTACACTTATCTCCATTTTTTGGTAAAAGTTTAATGACACCTTTATTTGAGTCTTTCCACATTTTAAAATTAGTAAATGAGAATTTCAGTACTTTCATAAGTTCGTTTTTTACAATGCTCCACATAGTTTTGTAGAATTCGACGGCTAATCCATCAACACCAGGACATTTCCCATTTTTCATTCCTGATATAGCTTCCCAAACTTCTTTCTCTGTTAATTCAGCCTTCAGGTTTAAGTTCATATCATCATCTATGACACTGTTCATATTTTCAAGAAATTTATATTTCAAATCAAAATCTATAGATTCTTCTTTATACAAATTTTCATAAAATTCTAATACATACCTTTGTATAGACTTTGTGTCTGTTACATATGCACCCTCTTTTACACACAATTTATCGATACTTGTTTTTACATTCTTTTCTTTCCCAAGTAAATATGCAGATATTTTTTCCCCATACATTCTTTCATCAATTCTAGCTCTTACATTGACCCCTTCACATATCTCATTTTCAATTACATTTATTCTGTCTTTAAGTTCCTCTATTTTGTAAAAGTTATTACAGTTTTCAGAATGGATCCAATAATTCCGCCTTAATTCTGCTTTCAGCAGATTCAGTAAGCCAAATCTCTCCTGATTTATTGTCTTTGAAACTTTAACAAAAAAGAGTCTAAGCTGATCTTTTGCATAAATCCACCAATCTAAAATAGAATGAAACTGTACATCACCCATCTTTCTTTTCAAATAGCTCCAAAATTGAACAAAGTTTTCTATCACTACTGTATTTTTAAGAATACTTGTATTTAATTTCCAGTATCCCTTGCCAAAGCTAATATCATTGTCCATCTTAATCTTAACCTTAACAGAATTATGATCAGACCAGCTTAATGGAATATTTTCAGATTCACTTATATTATTCTTCAGATCTCTAACGTATATGCGATCAATCCTAGAACCATACTTATGCCTAACATACGTATATTCAATCAAATGGTTTTTCAAGAGCCACACATCTTTAAGTTGTAAATCGTTTTTTAATCTTTGAAGAGCTGTTGAAATTATATGATTATCAGGATTAGAGCAATCTCTTTTGCTCGTTACGCTGTTCCAATCCCCACCTATAATCAAGTTTCGTAAATTGTGTCTCATGTAATATAACAAAACATTTAAAAACAGTTCCTCTCTTTCCTTTTTCTTATTTGTCCCTGAAGGGGCATACACATTTATTAATAGAAAATCTGTTCCTTGATATGTACATTTTACACTGATTATTTGGCCCTTTACATCCATCTCCTGATTCAGAACCTTCACTCTCGACTTTTTATTGAAGAGGATAGCAGTACCTCCCTTCAATAAGACAGTTGGATTCAATATTATATCGCAATGCTTTTCAACATACTCAAGTTGCGAAATATCTTTGACATTGTGTTCTTGCACAAATATTACATCCAAATGATAAAAGTACATAAAATCAATCAATTTACTTTGCTTATAAGACATACATAATCCATTAACATTAACAGTTGCTAAATTTAAGTAAGTGAAGGTTACAAATATAAGAAAGAAAATCTAAATCATTCATCCAATTTGAAACGTTTATTCACTGGCAATCGATTCATCTCGTCTTCAGAACTACTTTTAGGTTCATCAAACACTGATGTATCTTCGCCCATGTTCGACTCGGAAAGCACACCATTATCCTTTGTTAGCCTCAGACGAATGCCTTTGCTTGGTTCGTCACTAATTGTAGCTTGCCACATTTCGGCGTCACTTGTGTTACCAAGGTTGAAAACACTGTCTATTGTAGAGTCCCCACCACAGTCCACATTATTCTCTTCATTATCTTCACATTCCTGAATTTCACTTATCACCTCTTCGATTGAATCCTCCTTATTTTGTACGACACATAATTGAACGTCCATTTCCTTTCCAATGTCTGTCTCGTCTGCGTGGATTTCTGCTTCAACTGTCGAAATAACGAGCCCTTCGTCAGGTGATGCGGGAATTTCCACAAGCCTTCCAGCTCCTTCCTCATTTTGTCTTTCGTTGTCCGTTTCCACTTCGTCCATTCGTCCATCGCCAGTCCTCGTCGCGGTGGTCGTTCTGATGCTTTCATGGCCCAAGCCCGAATTATCGTTCCTTACTTCTAGCCCCTTTCTCTCTTTTCCATTCGCCGATTTGGCTCCACCTCCATGCTCATCTTCCCTTCCATTATTGTTCGCGCTGGATGAACTACTCTTTCCATTCTTAGATATTTCAGGGAAATCTCCCTCATTAATAATGTAATTACTCTCACTAATATTCAAAATACAGTCCTTTACTAGATGACCTTCTTTCCCACATTTGTAACATGTTCTACTCTGTCCACTATATAAGAAGGTTAAATTATAGCCACCAATATAAATTGATGAAGGGATGTTTTCTTTAACTCTCATCTTTGCTGTGCGAACGCCATTGAATAAACCCTCAAAGGGCCCAACTGCAAATTTGTTATGCCTTAAGTGCTCTACCTTTCCATACCTATTCAAAATATCTATTATCACTTTATCATCCATCTCGAACGGTGCGTTCCTTATCGATACATACGAAACTTGTGAACTTAAATTTATAACTTTCACAGAGTCTGTTTCACTTAACTTTATAACTTTATCCTCGAAATTCTTCAAAACATCGGCAAATACATTTGCAGAGATTAGCTTTACCACAACCTTATTTCTATTTATATTCTGAACACCTTTTATGTCACTAATTCCTAATTTCATATGATGAAACAACACATTACTAACACTTTCCATGGTCACATAAGGCGCTGTAAAATGCAGGCCAAAGGAGTCTTTCCTCCTGAGAGCATGTTGTGTATTATAAGCCATCTTAACTAACCTGTTTTTATGTTTTGATTAACTGCCAGTTCTGTGTTTCTTGGAAACGGAGGGAGAGCGGGAGGGAGACACTACGAGCCCCTAACCCCCGAGGCAAGTCGCCTCAGGGCATACTCGTTCACCGGCCAAGAAGCTGGTTCGCCAGGTGTGTAATCGAATGTAAATTTGCCTAAATTACAACACTGTCTTGGCACATATAACACTAAAAACACACCGCTAGTATCACATCACTTTTATACACTGCTGGAACAGTAGAAAAACGAGAAAGAGCCCATGGTATAATCTCAAAGTTGAGAAAGACAGGAGCACTTGAAAACACGTCTTCCTTCTTTGCCCGACCAAAGTGAAGTCCAAAGCTTCCCTGCCAGTTAGCAGGTCCTGGTTAGCCGTGTTGTGACTATGATGATAAGAGGCGAAATAGAAGTAAAAATGTAGGTTGGTTGGAGATAGTGAAAGCAAGATGTTTAAGTGAAAGCCAGGCGTTTAAAGACTACTACGAAAGGACACTAGAAACTTTTATACAGAGGAGAAACACAAAAATAAACATTAAACATTACTGTACAAGAAAAGTTGGTCTAACCCCTCCCCTTAGAAGGCAAGCCCAACAGAAGGGTTTTATCATGGTTTTATCATAGTTTTGCACCTTCCATTTCCCGGGAAGAAAGCTAAGAACGAGCAATGATAAGGCATTAGCAAATATATATTACTACCGTAAGATGCTTGACGTTAAGTTTGAAGTTCTAGGTACAAAGCCCATCGAAGCAAACTTATGGGCCTTAAAAGGAGTTTCAAAATTCAAAGGGTTGTGGTCAGTGTAAACTAGAATGACAAAGGTTCTCTGTAAATATCAGCCAATTCATCCCTCAGAAGAAAGCCTACTCTTTACACTAATAGTTTCATGGCAGGGCTGATGTAATAAGGGCGGTGTTGTATTTGAGTAGTTCCTGGTAGAAGATCTATATCATGGGCGAGAACAGCTTTGACCTGAATTTGACCTGTAAAAAGGACATTAGAGAGTTGGCAGGTTTTGGATTGTGTCTGAAAGAAAGAAGCTGGAGTTTGACTGAAAGAAAAATCGAAAGACTAAGTATTTCCGAGTAGCACAATTATCTACTGAATGAAAAGAATGAACAAAATCAGGTTCACATGCTCACTTCAGGTCTGAGACTTAGAATTAACTCTTACAAATGAATAACATCATTTGAGCAAATTTACTATTAAAATTAAGTCATAAATGAATGATAACTTTTGAGCAAATTTACGTGGATAAGTCGAGCGTTTTTACTTCTATTAAGAGATTCTCTCACATATATTATAAAAATAAGGACCAAAGACTAGAGTTGTAAAGGGTGGCCCACGGATAGGAAAATATATCTAAGACCGATCGTGAAGGTCACATCTTTACTTACTTTAATTGCTGCTTTTCTGGTCCCATACAGCAGGGGAACCCAACTCTCTACAGGAGCTACACTGCCGTTTTACCTTGTTCGCTCAGAGTATTTAACGTTTCATATCACGTATTGTTCATTTCCTGTTAAATCGTCGCTGTTATACGACTCACGGAATAACTTTTATAAATAATGAGTCCGACACCCCCACCAGACCTACCCTCTTTCAGTATGTGAAAGGTGTGTGGGGGGTGTCATTTTTAGTGATTTTTGTCTTGTCCAAGTTATTTAACCATGTTTCAGATAATGCTAGTATGTCCAAATATTTCTCGTTTATCAATTCGTGAATTTGAATAGTCTTATTACCTAAAGATTGTATATTTACATAGCAACAGTTTATGACATCCTTATTAACCATGATCAGTATTTTCTGCAAGTTTTTTCAATTCCAAGTCATAAGATTGGCATTCTCTAGAATCTACTGTGTGTTCACTTGGTTTGTTCAACTCTGTGCAGTTAATGCACTTTGACACTTGCAAATTACATTCCTTGGTGAAATGTTTTCCTGAACATTTCCCGTAGACTTTATCATCATTCTTAGACTTGCAATCCTTTTCAAGATGTCTATACCTCTGATTGTGGTAGCAGGTGATAACGTGGTACTTATCACGTATGTTATAAATACCCCATCATAACGAAACGAGGTCCCCATTATCATGAATAGCCCTCCAAACTTCAGGATCATATTTCAGCACCTAGTGAGTGGTCCCTCCTGAAGCATTTTTCTTCAGGACTACACTTATCTTCTCTTCTATATTTTGGATTTGGTCCAGGCAATGATTCTTTTTACTTAAATCATTTACTACAGTTTCTTCATCATTGTACACATTGCATATCACTATTTTTGGTTTTAGTTTTCAGATTTTTCTCGTTTCAATGTCAGCAACCAATGTCTGAATTTTGTTTGCAGCCTCTTCTCTGATCATTTTGTTTGCAAAGTTTACAACAACATTTCCATACGTAGTTGACCTCGTGTTAGGCGTTGGGCACAACTCCCCGTCCCCTTGGGGTTATAAATACCACTGTGCTATGCCCGCGCTCCACGCTCAAGGGTTGCAAGTTCTACATTGTGGATATCCATATATATATATATATATATATATATATATATATATATATATATATATATGCATTTATATATGTATGCATTTTATATATATATATATATATATATATATATATATATATATATATAGATATATATATATATATATATATATATATATATATACATGCATTTATGTATATATGCATATATGTATATACATATACACACACACACACACATATATATATATATATATATATATATATATATATATATATATATATATATATATATATATATACACACACACTCAAATAATCACGGACAAGAAAGCTGATTACCGTCTTTGTACAAAATTGGGGATCCGGAGAGATAGTGATTAAGAATACTGAGAGAGAGAGAGAGAGAGAGAGAGAGAGAGAGAGAGAGAGAGAGAGAGAGAGAGAGAGACGAGACTACCTACCTACTTGGCAAAGGGATGTACATCGGAATGATGATGTACTTGCTGCAGCAGAATATATATTCTGAAAATCATGTTGATATCGTGCATTAGTACTAACGTCATCCGGTCATTGTACTACACACCTACTTTTTCCGCAATTGCATCGTACGGTGCACGCATGGACCACATACTTCTTCTAATTCCGTATGACAAATGTGCGTGGCTCGCACTTGTGACGCAAGTTACACGCACGACCAATATGCGGAGTTCATGCCACAGAAAATCCTATGGCACGTAAGTTGCACGTAAGTCACTAGCACGGCTTACTTGCGTCAGGCATGCGTCCTGTCTGCGACTAAAAATTTTCTTGACTGCCGCAGAACATTTTAGTGCGGCGAGTGAAGATTTTGCGGCTGGTATACGGCGGCCTACGAGGTCAAAGACAGTTGCGTGCCCCTTGCGTCACACCCACGATTTCACACAAATTTTGCTGGTAGTACGGCCAGTTGTGCCCACTGCCTAAGTATAGGAATGTCTTTAAGGGCTTATTCAACCTCGTGTTTTCTTTCAGTGATTTTATTTGTTGTATTTGTTGATTTATTTATCAACGGATTTTTTTCCTTAAAATTGTCAGCAAATGTCTGTTTCTCCGGTTTTGGGTCCATCAGTGTTTGAAGTGTTGCCTTAATTGATTCCATATTCATAGCAAGAATATCAACTTTCTCAGTGAGGTCAGTAGTCTGGGTGGAATTTGCTGTTCTTGCGTCTTGTTCCCTCAAGGCCTCTTCTCTCATTCACATCTTCCTTCTATTCTGATATATATAAATTGGCTAGTCTGGCTTCACATACGCAGAGTGGGCATAACCAATCTAGGTTCTTTCGTTCATTATGAGTGAGGCCTGTCACTATATAAACACATTTCTTATGATAAAATCTATTGCTGTCACATCCTATCCATTTTTTTCTGGTCTCCCTCCGTGGTTTTACATATGAGGCAGAGATAGTTAGGGACAGATATAGTGTACCGTTTCTTATCACTTAGGTTCCTCCAAAACGTTAACTAATATCTTTTCAAAGATATTCTAAGCGAGAAAAAAAAAAGCTAAAACACGACTCAGGGCGAGTGTTGAACGGAGCTTAGCGCAAAACACGTCCAGACCTTAGGGGCCAACTACTCTTCATCTGAGCTTCACATAGATTTTCACTGACTATTTTACGAACTTTTGACAATTTTTTAAATTTATCTAAATATTGCTGCACAGTTACAGTCTGGTTAATAGCTAGGAGGATTCAGCCATTCATGTTTAATTTATGCCAGGGGTTCTCAATATACAAGATAAAATTATATGTGGGGTGCCTAACGCAATGCAACCAAGAAGTATTTAATTCCCTCCTCCCAATCGAGACATTCACATAATTCTTAAAGAATTTGTGCAATCGTTCAATGACTGATTCGAGATGGCATAGGGATGATTAACTATGATCTGTATTGAACTTCTGGAAAGATTACTTTTAAAATTAGAACCATGATCGGTCTGGATATACTATGGGATTCCATAAGTAGGAAAAAAAGTTTTGCAATATTTTTGGCAGTTATATTTAAGAGGAATGGCCTCTGGAAAACCGGAGACAAGACAATATTGGTTATCACCCTAGTCTTTGGTAAGGGTCCACCAGTTATTTTCAATTTCTCAAAGGGCTTCTGTGGATTTTACAGGTTATAAAGAGGATTTAGAAAAAGTCATGTTTGCCAGCAGTTTGACATACATGACAAATATCTTGCAACCCTCTTTAAATTAGCTCCAAAGAATTTATAAATTATAGTTAAATATGTTTTGTATTCATACCAAAGGACAGAGTCCATGTGCAATTTTCATTATAAGAGTACCTACTGAAGTAAGGACACCAATTTATTGTTTCTCACTGTGTGTCAAGATTTGAATGATTGAGGACTGCAAAAGAGTATTAAGATATGATAAAAGATTTATTTAAAAGTTATAAGTCAACAGGCTTAAAATGCAAGCAAGATACTGATTAGACCTCCGAGCAACTAAAACTATCTCTAGACATACCTTACTACTTCAACTTCAGGGACATTACATTTCTCCAGCTTGGGACCAAGTAACTGTTTGGTTTTGGTTAGCATCCTATTCATGCCATTCTTTGGGATATCAGACAACCAAAGCTGTAATGAAAAAACATCCTGCCTAATAATTTAGTAACAATGAAACCACTTCTAATGGAAATTCTTTATCACCCATAGTTGAACTTACAACAGATAATCAAGGTAGATATTGGCAAGAGGAATTTTTTATATTGCAGTTAGATCTTCCATAACAGCCTTCTCACCAGTTTGATTATTCTTGACATTAGGTAAAGCCTTACTATACAACAAAGTTAAAGCAGCCACAGTGTCGCGCAGTAGTTACCTCATATTGCACATGTCCTTCTCCCAAGGCTATTAACGCTTTACACTTAGACAAACATAAGATACATTTGCACATACATGCGAAATAGGTTACCTCAGGAAGCTTTGAAAAATACATAAGGTTGCATAAAAGAACTGCGGAAAATATCAAGACTCATTTAGGTTCTTTACAATTAGGAATTGAGTGTCTAGCTTTTACAATAACTATATTTAACATTGTTAAAACCTTTGGGCCTGTCATCCGAAATCTGTTGGAGTTTCACTGAAATTTAACAATAAGTAAGTTCTTTTATTAGAAACAAACTTGTGGACTAAACAAGCATCAGCCTATCAGCTAAGGAAGCATCTTTCAATAAATTTTATTGCTTATCTTCGATATAAAGCATTGCATTAAGGGGAAGTTTCCTTTTAAATTCTTCAAAATCAATTAAAGTAATTATATCATCAAAATAGTAACTTTGGCACACTAACCATTTTAAACGCTCTAAGCAAGTCACAAAATTATTCTGATTAAAGGTTGAAATATTAGTTGTACATGGGTTACGTTTTGCTTGTCTATATCCTTACTGTGCTATGGAAAATTAGTCTAGACTTTTTAACTTCATACGTAGTATCGTCTCGATACCTACTAACTTTAACAGCTTTACCAGAAAATTTAGGTTGAAGGAGCCATTTCCACTGTTCAACAGGCCAATTAAGGTGCTTTGCAATTTCCTCAAATATCCTAATCTTAAAAATAATTTGAAGAGACTAATTGGCTCTCCGATTGCTTTCATTTGGTCGATTGAAGCCTTCTTTTCTACCATAACAGCCAAGTCAGTTTCCATTCTAACGTAACTTTCTTTATTTCCTTGTGTAAATATTATTCTACTCTTAACAGCCAAACTACCTTCTAATTCTAACGGAGCATTCACCATTTTAAAAATTTCTTTCTTCCTGTAGGAATAACTAGCAGCTTTTGAAGAACTTTTTTTTTTAATTCGCTTAGCACTAAGATAATTGCACTTCACGCTCTACTGCAAGACGTTCAACTAGCTTTAGTTAAGCTAATAAAGTAATTTCTGGAACCATATACTTTTTAGCCTCAATACCGAGGGAGCCAATATGCAAATAGTGTCTAAATACCTAGCTATTTCAACTAACTGCTTTCTCGGAGTAGGTTTAGTGTGCAAACTCGGTGGGAGGATCAGCCACAAACTTCCGTGTATCAAATTTCGCCATTATAAAAAAAAATTATTTACTTCAAAAAAGTTATTGAACTCACTGAAAGTACTAAAATGGTTAAATTAGGAATGACCAATTAATCACTAAATTATAAAAGTTAATAGCTTAATGAAGAGGTTCATGTACAAACATTTTACGGTATTACAGTTTCAACCAAATTCGGATATCTTACTTTTTTTACTTATATGTTTTTGAGATGATATCGTACGAAAATGTTACTCCAATCTTCCGCAAATTAAGGATCAAGGAAATATTTGTCGATAAATATTATTCCTAACTGTTATCCCTAGGAT
>NC_090729.1:161139473-161151973 GCF_036898095.1 Palaemon carinicauda | reverse complement strand
ACTGTAAGAATTTTTTCTCACATCTTTCGTCTCACATTGCAATAGGTTAAAGTAAAAATTTTAATCATAGCTGAAAAGGAATTGGATGGTGATAACATTCTCTCTCTCTCTCTCTCTCTCTCTCTCTCTCTCTCTCTCTCTCTCTCTCTCTCTCTCTCTCTCTCTCGAATCGATATGAAAGTCACTTAATTTCACTTGCCATTTTTTTTTTCGATTAAACCTTTTGCTTGGCAACGCCAACTTTGACGAATGAAGTGCGAAGAGACAAAGAAAGTGGTAGGTAGGTTTAACAAGGTTTAATGAACATCAAAGGAAAGGGTTTTTATTCGTTTTTTTACCCTCTTTATTAGTCACATTGCTACCCAATGCTGTAAATTATAATTAAATTTTCTGACTGGAAATTTAAGCAAATTAGCAAAGGATCTTTTTTAATAATTTTCAAAGCCCCTCAAAATTTGATCTCAGGATGTAAAAACTTTGCAATTAAAAATAAAGCAGGGTATTCATTAATGTTGGGAGTTTTGTATTTCATTTTGTTATATTATTTTCTTTCGTTAATTTCTATAACATTTCTGGAGTTATTATCAACATATTAAGGGGGATATTAAACAAACACAGACTCTCATGTTAGATATGACGACGTAAGCTTGTTATTAGTTTCGAAACTAGTCAATAAATTCCCGACAATGGCGAATTCATTTCTTTATCTTATTACTCATATCAAAGAAGATTGAATTACATTAACGGGCCAACCCTCCCCTCCCCCCAGGGAGGTAAGACTTCTCAGGCCTTCATATTCTATTATACGAGGGAAGACGACTTCAAACTTCCATTCTAACAAGGAGAGTTGAGGAGGGCAAAGAGACAAAAGGGAAGGAGGAAGTTTAGTCATTGAACTTCTCGGACGACCAAAGATGGAAGTTACTCGAGCAGGTAATGAGAATCATGTGAACTGGGAATAACCAATGATGAGGTGTAGGTGATGTCTTTCTTCGGCAAGTCTCGCAAGCGCAAGTTGACTGACTCCATGTTTTACATATATATTGGAATCGGGCGAAGTTTCCTCTTATCAAAAGATTATAGTGTCGCAGTTTTATTGCTCATCATATTTGGTCGTCTTTCCTTCTTTCTGAGGGGTGAACACACGTAAGCTCATACACTATATTAATATTATTATTATTATTACTTGCCAAGCTACAACCCTAGTTGGAAAAGCAAGATGCTATAAGCCAAGGGCTCCTACAGGGAAAAATAGCCCAGTGAGGAAAGGAAATAAGGAAATAAATAAATGATGAGAATAAATCAACAATATATCATTCTAAAAACAGTAACAGCATCAAAACAGATATGTCCTATGTAAACTATTAACAACGCCAAAAACAGATATGTCATATACAAACAATAAAAAGACTCATGTCAGCCTGGTCAACATAAACACATTTGCTCCAACTTTGAACTTTTGAAGTTCTACTGATTCAACTACCTGATTAGGAAGATCATTCCACAACTTCGTAACAGCTGGAATAAAACTTCTAGAATACTGTGTAGTATTGAACCTCATGATGGAGAAGGCCTGGCTATTAGAATTAACTGCCTGCCTAGTATTACGAACAGGATAGAATTGTCCATGGAGATCTGAATGTAAAGGATGGTCAGAGTTATGAAAAATCTTATGCAACATGCATAATGAACTAATTGAACGACGGTGCCAAAGATTAATATCTAGATCAGGAATAAGAAATTTAATAGACCGTAAGTTTCTGTCCAACGAATTACGATGAGAATCAGCAGCTGAAGACCAGACAGGAGAAAAATACTCAAAACAAGGTAGAATGAAAGAATTAAAACACTTCTTCAGAATAGATTGATCACCGGAAATCTTGTAAGACTTTCTCAATAAGCCAGTTTTTTTTGCAATTGAAGAAGACACAGACCTAATGTGTTTCTAAAATTTTAAAAGTCATACAAACTTAAAGAAACATTATCCAGACGTTGAGGAGCCTCCGTCCTTGACCTACTTACAATCATACTTTGAGATTTGTTAGGATTCAACTTCATACCCCATAATTTGCACCATGCACTAATTTTAGCTAAATCTCTATTAAGGGATTCACCAACCCCAGATCTACATTCAGGGGATGGAATTGATGCAAAGAGAGTAGCATCATCTGCATATGCATCAAGCTTATTTTCTAGGCCAAACCACATGTCATGTGTATATAGTATGAAAAGTAATGGGTCAAGAACACTACCCTGTGGAATACCGGATATCACATTCCTATACTCACTATGGTGCCCATCAACAACAACTCTTCGAGATCCATTACTTAAAAAATCAATAATAATGCTAAGAAACGACCCACCCACTCCCAACTGTTTGAGTTTGGAAACGAGGGCCTCATGATTAACACGGTCAAAGGCAGCACTAAAATCAAGGCCACTCATACGAACTTCCTGACCACAATCAAGGGATTTCTATACAGCATTGGAGATTGTAAGAAGGGCATCACATGCTCCAAGGCCTTTACGAAAACCAAATTGCAAACTAGGGAGTAGATGATTACCTCCAGCAAACCTATTAAGACGTTTTGCCAGAAGACGTTAGATAATATGGGAGGTATGGAAATTGGGCGGTAATCTGTTGGACTTGAGCTACCACAAACACATTTACATAGAGGAGTAACATTACCAATTCTCCAACAAGTGCTAAAAGCTCCTCTTCTTGCTAACTTGCGCAAAATAACAGATAACTTTGGAGCTAAGAAATCTGCTGTCTTTATAAAAAACAAAGGAAAAATACCATTTGGGTCTACACCTCCATAAGCATCAAGGTCCATCAACAGAGCTTTAATCTCACGAGATCGAAAAGCTAAACTAGTTAGTTTAGCCTCAGGAAAACAGGAATGAGGAAGTTCAAGTTTTTCATTACTCTGTTTACTGTCAAAAACATCAGCCAAAAGGTTTGCCTTTTCCTTTGGACAGTGAGTGACTGATCCATCTGGTTTAGGTAAAGGAGGAACTGTTGCATCTACACCAAAGAGCGCAGATTTAAGGGTAGACCACCATTTATGTTCCTGGGTTGTACCAGAAAGGGTTTCTTTTATGGTTAAATTGTACCCCTTTTCAGTTGAGGCATAAACTCTCTGAGCAAAAGCTCAAAGCTGAGTATAGTTGTTCCAGGTCAAATCTGATCTGTTACCCTTCCAAAGGTGACAGGCCTCCTGCTTCTCCAAATAAGCACGTCTACAGTCATCATTGAACCACGGTTTGTCCTTCACTCGGTACCTTAGCACACGAGAAGGGTTACGCCTATCAATTATGTTGACTAGATTCTCATTCAAAGGGACAACAGGATCTACACTACTATATAATTGTGACCAATTCAAGCACAAAAGATCATGCAAAATCCCATTCCAGTCTGCTTGGGATTTCATATGAATTTTACAAGAGTATGATATATCAGGGACAGGCTGCTCAGTCTTCACTACTAATGAAATCAAGGCATGATCAGATGTCCTGACTGGAGAACCAACCTTACTAGTTATAACGCCAGGGGAGTCAGTGTATACGAGGTCCAAGCAATTACCAGACCTGTGAGTAGCTTCATTTATGATTTGCTCACAGCCTGATTCAGAGACAAAGTCTAAAGCTCTTAAGCCATGGCGATCGGTAGGAGATAGAACTTAACCACTCCCTATGGTGAGCATTAAAATCACCAACAAAGACAAAAGAAGCCTTTCTATCATCTTCTTGTATCTTAGCCATAATGGTAAGAAGACAATCGAAGATAGAATCATCCATGTCTAGATTCCGGTAGATCGAACACAAATAAAAGTTGTTATGCCTGCCACAAACTTTTATTACCTGAATCTCATGACGTCCACATTGATAGCAGGACTTATGAGAAGCAGGGTATTCAGTCCTATTATACACCGCCATTCCCCTGGCCCTAGGGATGGCATCACGTTTCAACATTATTGGCTTCTTAAAACCAGTTATAAGGAGCTCAGATGAGTGCCTCATATTAGAAACCAAAGTTTCTGAGCACAAAAGAATATCATACTGTCTGAATGCAACTGTAAGGTCTTGGATATTTGCATGAAGACCACGAATATTGCAATACAGAAGACGACATTGACGAAATTTAGGACGTACTGGTCCCGGATTTCGCTCAATGTCTCCAGACAGCATAAGAATTAATAGAAATAAAAAAGAGACATCATACTTAAAAAACTAGATTAACAAGAATTATAACAAAAACAATATGTACAGAATTATAAATAAAGTGTTTGATGATACCCATAGACTATAGTAAAAAGTCGGAAAAACTGGTCAACATGGAGCTGATACACCATGCAAGGCTAAATACCCTCCAGGATAGCCACTTCAACTGAAGGGAGGACAGTAAGAATGGTTTTGAGAAGAAAAAGAATCAGAAAAAGGAAAAGACAACCTCTTGATATACCACCAGGCATCCATGGCCCTTCTATTAAGCCTGCCCAACACACCATTTAAAAAAAAAAAACAAGAGGAAGAAAAAAAACAATAATAAGATAGAATAGTGTGCCCGAGTGTACCCTCAAGCAAGAGAAATCTAACCCAAGACAATAGGAAGACCATGGTACAGAGGCCATGGCACTACCCAAGACCAGAGAACAATGGTTTAATTTTGGAGTGTCCTTCTCCTAGAAGAGCTGCTTACCATAGCTAAAGAGTCTCTTCTACCCTTACCAAGGGGAAAGTACACTGAACAAATTGCAGTACAGTAATTAACCACTTGGGTGAAGAAGTGTTAAGTATCTCATTGTTGTCAGGTGTATGAGGAAAGACGAGAATATGTAAAGAATAGACCAGACTATTCAGTGTAAGTGTAGGCAGAGAAAAAATAAGCCGTGACCAGAGAGAGGGATATAATGCATTATTTTCTGGCCAGTCAAAGGATCCAATACTTCTCTAGTGGTAATATCTCAACGGACGGCTGGTGCCATGGCCAACCTACCACCTACAATATATATATATATATATATATATATATATATATATATATATATATATATATATATATGCATATATATATATATATATATATATATATATATATATATATATATATATATACATATATATATATATATATATATATATATATATATATATATTGAATTGCATTGAAACCTCATAAACAGACGCAAGTAGAAGGACATGTCTGAGGCCTTTGTTCTGTAGTGGACTTGCAATAGCTGATGATGATGATGGTGATATGTACTATATATCAAAGCACAAAAGGAAACATTACAAACATGATTGATTCTAGTATTTTCCGTAAGTTGGTGTAACAATGGCTTATAAGACGTAAGTAGCTGATAGAGACAAGTTTTTAATTTCTCCTTTCATTTCACGAATTGATCCATATTCTATGTTCACCACGTGCTAACTCATTGAACTTTTACTTTTATATATATGTATATATATATATATATATATATATATATATATATATATATATATATGTGTGTGTGTGTGTGTGTGTGTATATAAATATGTTAATATATAAATATACATATATAGATATATATATAAATATATAGATATGTATAAATATTTATTATATATATATATATATATATATATATATATATATATATATATATAACGGATTTTGAGCGAAGCGAAAAATCTATTTTTGGGTGAGATGGCCATGTCGTCCTGATGGAAGTTCCTATAGGGTAGCTTCCTAGGGTATATTACAACTACGGCGATATTCCCAGAGAATTTACCTTAAGGTACCAGAATTCTAACTCCTGGAGCGAGTATCCCTCGTGAAAGGGATATCGCGACATATCAGAGGACGTATTCTAGACACGTCACATGGCAATCTACATCCTGGACAGAGATTTCGTCTCGTAGGAGGTGATTGACGAGATACGAATTCGGGAAAGAAAAAGGGGGAGCCGCTCCCAAGGCTTCCCTATCCCCCGATTCGTATGCGTGCCTGGCGCCAATCCTGGCGCCATCTGTATTCCTTGTAGCGTACACGAGGTGCTACAGATACTGTATGTAGGGAGGGGTCCTACAGCCCTTTCTTAGAAAGGCAAGGGCGGGTCCATCAGGACGACATGGCCATCTCACCCAAAAATAGATTTTTCGCTTCGCTCAAAATCCGTTTTTTGGGCTCAAGCCATGTCGTCCTGATGGAAGTGTACCAGAGCATTACTGTATCTGTGGATTCTCAGAACGTGCCGTAATTTTTTCCCGGTCGACTAGACCTAGAGACCTAAGATGTTACCGTTATACATCTTTTCAACTAACTATAAACTATGTTAGAGCTTCCTGCCCCCTACAGGGAAGAGTCCTACTAGACTCTGGAAAGTCTCGAAGAGTACATATATCTATGTATGAATACCAGGCAAGCTAATATAGTGGTCTCCCCTATATTAAGTAAAGCATAGTTTGTATAGAACCACTGCGTCAATATATATTGACCAGTAATCCGCACAATACTTGTATTGGACAAAGGTTTATATCCGCATAGGAAGAAACTAATAAAACCGCCCTCGTCCCTTTATGGGACGGAGTCCTCCCATTAGGGGACTACATAAACCAATGCAACATAGCTTGCATAACAGAACAATTCTATCAGAATTATCCCAGATAAGATACATAGAATTAAAATGCTCAATTATACCAATAAATTGACACAGGTGAAAGAGACGCAAGGTTCTCAAGAACAAGTTTATTGACAGATAATAAACAGACAGGTTAACAACAAATATATATATATATATAAAAGAGGATAACCCAAAACTTTAAGCATAAGTATGATAGTAAACAGAACTTGTTTATCTGAAAGAAAAACCATTAAACACCACTTTAATAAGATACCGAGGTATCAAGTCATAAAAGTCTGTATTACAAATCAATCACATTAGCATTAGAAACGCTCGACACACATGTCTGAACTTATGCTAGGTTCACCTTTGAAAGAGGGAACAGTCTATATGGGCACTTGGTGCCCTCATTTAGTTTGTAGTACAGTATGTACCTACACACTCACCCTGGACTTAATCGTCCCAATTAAGACCACTGTTCCTCGCAGAGTTAAACAGTAGGGTTAACTACACGACCCACTGCTACCACAGATCTCTTAAGTTCCTCTACTTGCTTCGCATAGTGGCGATAGAACACCCTGGAAGACTTCCAGCCCGTGTATGAACGGAGATGTTCAAAATCCATACAATTAAAGAAATTTAGGGATGAGGCAACTTTCCTCGGATCGTGACCTGCGGGTGTACTGTCAGGATCCGCTCTGCGAATAAAATATGTGATTTTCACTCTGAGTTGATTCAGAGATAAATTTGAGCCTGATGTTTCTCCCCTGAATAGTTGACCACCCTTGAAGTCTGAAGTTCTACGAAGATAGACCTTTAGGCATTCTACTGGACATAGAGATGCATCTTCTTTCAGAGGGCAGATTCTCCAGGGACCCCACCTGTTGGTGGGTAACTCATTCTTGGCGAGAAACGTAGGATCCGGAAACAGGTTCAGATCCCCCCCCCATCCAGGAACTGAACACGACCTGCCTCTCTCGAGAGGGCTACGATCTCACTAACCCTGGCCCCGGACGCGAGTGCAAATAGGAAAATAACTTTTTGCGTCAAATCCTTTAACGCACATTCTTCATTGCTCAACAGGGAGGCGAAATGAAGAACTTTGTCTAAAGACCATGAGATGGGCTTTGGAGGTGCTGAAGGTCTGAGCCTAGCGCAGGCTTTCGGAACTTTATTAAAGATCTCGTTACCTAGGTCGATCTGGAAGGCAAATAAAATGGGTCTCATTAAAGCAGATTTACACACTGAAATCGTGTTAGCTGCCAACCCTTGGCCATGGAGATGGAGGTGGATGAAGAAAGATAAGCAGAAGTCTGTTGAGATCTCCTGCGGATTCTTTGCCTTTACAAAGGCCACCCATTTTCTCCAAGATGACTCATATTGCCTTCTAGTCGATATGCACTTATATTCCTCTAGGAAGTCTATGCTGGCTTTCGAAATCCCGAAACGCTTTCTCACCGCAAGGGCGAGAAAATCATGAGCTACAGGGTCCGGGTTTCCTGTAATGAAGCGCAGACAGTCGACTTCTGGACTCGCTGGGTCAGAACTGGATGTGGTAGCGGCACGAACTTCATCTGTAGTTCCAACGCCAAGGGGAACCACATACTGTTCGGCCACTTGTGGGCCACTATTGCCGCTACCCCCTTGAAGGATCTCAGTTTGTTGAGGACCCTCAACAGAAGGTTGTGAGGAGGGAACAGATAAATCCTGGACCATCTGTTCCAGTCGAGGGACATTGCGTCCACTGCTTCCGCTAAGGGGTCCTCGTACGGGGACACGTACAGGGGCAACTTCTTGTTGTCTTTCGTCGCAAAGAGGTCTATCTGCAGTTCTGGGACTTGATTCAGAATGAAGGAGAATGATCCTGCGTCTAAGGACCATTCCGACTCTATCGGTGTGAACCTGGATAGAGCGTCCGCTGTCACATTGCGGACTCCTTGAAGGTGAACTGCCGACAGGTACCACTTCTTCTTTTCCGCCAATCGGAAAATGGCTAACATCACTTGGTTGAGAGGTGGTGACCTCGACCCTTGTCGATTCAAGCATCTCACAACCACCTCGCTGTCCATCACCAATCTTATGTGGATCGAGTGACGCGGGGAGACTTTCTTTAAGGTAAGGAGCACTGCCATAGCTTCTAGAAAGTTTATATGAAAGGTCCTGAATAGCTTGGACCAAGTCCCCTGGACTTTTTTCCGATGAGAGTGACCTCCCCATCCCTCCTTTGAGGCGTCTGAGTGAATCGTCATCGACGGGGGAGGTGGCTGAAGAAGAACCGACTTCTTTAGATGTCTGGCTTGGGACCAAGGTCTGAGAAGAGTACGTAGCCGAGGCGGCACTGGTCTTCTCAGGTCTCTTCGCGCGTTTGATGCATACCTTCTCCAAACTCCGGTTGCATCCTTTAGCTGTGCTCTTAGCACTGGGTCTGTCACTGAAGCAAACTGGAGAGAGCCTAGTACCCTCTCCTGTTCGCGTCTTGATATCCTTTCGGAATCTAGGAGTCTCTTGACAGAGCCCGCTATCTCCTTCCTTTTCTTCGTCGGGATGGAGAAACTGTGTGACAAAAGGTCCCAGTGGATTCCCAGCCACTGGAACTTTTGGGATGGAGAAAGTCGAGACTTTTTTCTGTTGATCTTGAAGCCTAGGTACTCTAGGAACTGGATCACCTGACTGGAAGCTTGCAAGCATTCGGTCTCGGATGCTGCCCACACCAGCCAGTCGTCCAGGTAGGCTACTACCTGAATTCCCTTTAGGCGTAATTGTTTGAGAGCTGCGCTCGCAAGCTTCGTGAAAATCCTTGGGGCTATGTTTAGCCCGAATGGCATGGCTCTGAAGGCGTACAGTCTCCGTTGTAGCCTGAACCCTAGGTAGGGGGAGAGTCGACGGCTGATTGGAATGTGCCAATAGGCGTCTGACAAGTCTATAGAGACTGAGTATGCCCTCTTGGGCAGTAAGGTCCTTATGTGTTGCAGTGTTAGCATCTTGAATTTGCAATTCACTATGAACTTGTTGAGTGGCGACAAGTCCAGAATGACTCTGAGCTTTTCCGAGTCTTTCTTGGGAACACAAAACAGCCTCCCTTGGAATTTGATTGACTTCACCTTTCGGATCACCTTTTTCTCCAACAGTTCTTGAACGTACTCCTCCAAAACGGGGGTGGAGTGTTGGAAAAACTGAAGGCACGGGGGTGGAGTGCTGTACCAGCTCCAGCCCAGTCCATTCTTGAGTAGGCTTTGGGCCCAGGGATCGAAGGTCCAGCGATCCCAAAATTTCATCAGTCTCCCTCCTACCGGTATCGTTTCACTTGGACTGCCGTCCTGAGGTCTTGCCTCCCTGACCACGACCACCTCTGAATCCCCTTTCCCTTGAGGGGCGCCTAGACGAGCCTCTGGCTCCTCCTCTAGGTTTTGCACGAAAGGAAGAAGACTGTCCTTCGAACGTTGGGGTGAATTTGGTTGACTGACCTGGCACAGCCTGGGGTACCCACTGAAAAGTAGTCGGGGTTTGTGCCACCATCTGGGGCACTGGAGGCAAAGGCAATTGCAGTTGCTGTTGCTGTCTATAAGGCTTGGCTGGCCGAGACGGTAGCCTAGTCCTCATATTCTTCCTCTTTGGTTGAGGACCCTCATCCGGGGAAGATTTTCTTTTGATAGTCAGGCCCCACTTCTGGAGAAGGTTTCTATTCTCCACGGCGGCCTTATCAACAACCTCTTTGACCACATCGGTAGGGAAAAGGTCTTTTCCCCAAATGTTGGAGGAGATTAACTTCCTTGGCTCGTGTCTCATCGAAGCCCCAGTGAACACGAACTCCCCGCAAGCTCTCCTTGCCTTGACGAAGCCATAAAGGTCCTTCGTCACTGTGGCTAGGTGAGACTTAGCCACTACCATGAACATTTCATGGACCTTGGGGTCACTTGCCATCGTCTCAAGAGTAGTCTGATGAGACATTGAGGCAGCCAGTCTTTCTTTTGTCTCGAACTCTCTTCGTAAAAGAGAGTCGGACAGCTTGGGGAGGTCCTCGCCGAATTGCTGTCTGGCAATATCAGCCTCCAACTTTCCCACTGAGAATGTCAGATGGACATCCTTCCAGTCTTTGTGGTCCATAGGCAGGGCCAGCGACAAGGGTTTACACTCCTCCAGGGAGGGGCAAGGCTTGCCGGCCTCGACTGCCTTTAGGACAGCCGCAAACCCTTTCTGTAAAAAGGGGAAGGCTCTATCAGGAGAGGACACAAAAGAAGGGAGCTTCTTGCTCAATGCAGCTACCTTCGAGTTAGAGAAGCCCCTCTCTTTCATCGAGGATGAAAGTAGGGCTTGAGCCTTAGCGTGGTCCATAATAATGACCTCCTTCGGCTCTGTCTCCTCCCTTGAAGCTGGTTCTTTTCTCAGCCGGACATAGCAGTCCGGATATGATGCCTTGCTGGGCCAGAATTCTACCTCCTCTAGGGGAACTGAACCCAGCTTATCCGAGATGACGATCTTTCCAGTCGTCATCGGCATGTGCTCAGCATACCTCCATGGGTTAGCATCTGAGCATATGGGAAGGTCTTTCACATTGAGCCTTTTCCGGGGCCCATGTGATTCTGCCAGGGACTGCATATGCAGTTCCATTGCAGCCGCCTTCTCCTGATTCTCCTTCTGCATTTGTTGGATCATTCCAACAATCGAAGAGAGGGCCTGTCCCAGTTCTACTGGGAGACCAGCCGATGTTGAGGGGATAGGCTCCGGCATCTGAACCGGAGTAGCCGACACCTCGTCGACCTCATCCTCTACGACATCCGGGGTTTGAACTTGATCCTGACCTTCTGCCAGGAGGTCTTCTTCCAAACGTTCGTCCAGGTCAGACATCCTGTCATCCAACTGGATGTCTTGCATCGCATCTGCGACTTCCACGTCCACCTGGACTTGATCTTGAGGGATCTCCTCTTGAGGCTGGGGAATCACTGCATCAGCTGATGCCTGGGGAAAAAGATACGCCCTCATCTTCTCACTTGGAAGATAAGGGCCAGAGGTGTTCTTCTTGAAGCCCCTTACCCAAGTACGAAGCTTTTCCCTTGCTATATCCCTTGATTCCGCCGTTCTAGGGGAATCAAAAGCCTCAGTAATCAGGTTAGTGCATACAGTACATACCTGAGGGTCCCAATACTGGAGATCATCCTTGGAGACAGCGCATGCTGCGTGTCTCCTACAACACTCATGTCCGCAGAGGTTCTTGCTGCGGACATTGCAGAAAACATTTCCGCACTTCGGAGGGTCCTCCTGTAAAGAGAAGAAATTTCCATGAGTATCAAGTGAACTATGTATCACTGGATATGCATAGTATAGCATAACAATTCATAAAGGAAAGACACACACTTGTGTTTCCCTCACAACCCATTGTTGCAGCCTTCCAGATAATAAAATCAAATTGGTTTATCTCTTCTAGAGTAACCAATGCAAGGTTTCCAGAGGAAACAGGTGGAGCTCACACCTAAGCAATGATTTTAAAATCCTGGATAATAGACAGGGAAGAACTCAGCTTCCTATCTGAGGGCAACAGCAAAGGGCTGTGCAAGAAAACACAATAGTGTTAGAAGATACAGTGCTGTACCAAAACCTTTACTATAGTTTTCTTCTTACTGTATATGCTATACAGAAGAATACTAGTACAGTATTGGGGGATGTGTGCCGGCCTGCCTTTGCCGGCCGGCACACACCACAACTAGCTTTAAAGTATACTACTTAACAGCTATAGGGCGGCAGCACTCTGGTTCAAATGCCTGTGCCGGTCGGCAGCAACTGCCGGCCGGTAACAGCGAGTGTTGGCCGGCAATGGCTGCCGGCCAGCAACTACACAAGGTAGTACCCAGCTGCCGGCCACACTCTTGGTGACCGGCAGACAAGGACTGACATAAG
>NC_090729.1:161091973-161134473 GCF_036898095.1 Palaemon carinicauda | reverse complement strand
GTTCCTAGTCCACTGCAGACCCAAAGACCTCAGACATATCCTTATTCGTGTCTGGGGTTGCGCCAGTTTTCATCACCATGGAAGCCACTGCGGATAGATAATGATGGGAGACTATACTCTATTTTTTATAGCGGTGCATATTTGCACTTGACTCACAGGGATGCCCTTTTAGCTCGGAAAGGTTCCTGATACCTGATTGGTCGGAAGTATTTTTGTCCGAACACCTTCATTGTTCTCGAATGATTACCAAGTAAGGTGAATCGAAACTTATTTATTAACCCATATTTCTCCATCATATATATGTTTTGTCAATAAACAATGTAAAAGAATAAATATATTATAAAGAATCGTCATGGTAAGTCTAAATTTAATAACACAATCCGCCGAAGTCAACGACAGCAGCTTGATTTCGGATGCACGCTTTGTAATTTTGTAATTTTTCACATATTTTAACACAAATTGGGATAAATTACACTCAGCATAAGTTAAAAATGTTATTATAAACTTTCTTTGAATACCAGAACTTACCAAAAACATGGAATTAATAAAACCCGATATTTGTGAAAACTTATGGGGAGGTGAAAGAACAGCCTATAGCGGCCTGGCGGGAAAACGATCTCTTCTGACTCGTAGACACAGTTTGTTTTTTCTTTCGCAATATAGTTCGGCCTATTCCTTTCAGTTTAAATAGTCTTGCATTGTCTCTATTCGTATTATTATGCTTACTATTTTCCCACATTCCTGTTTCTCACCTAATATCTATCTATTTTCCCCGATATCCCTTCTTTCATATAGGCCTATGTGATATCCGCACAACAATTCCTTATGTTTTGTACCTTACGTCAGTAAGTAGGTAAAAAAATAATAACAACATAAATGTTATGCTGTGTAGCAAGTATAACCTATTCTGTAAACCTGATATTAAGCATAGTATTTTTTTATTCCCGCCTCTACACTATTTTAATGAGACTAGCACGCGCTTCCCTTCAAGCCATCACTTTCGACAGAGGATAAGAAATAAGGAATCGTAGTGCGGATATCCCATATTTGAAAGAAGGGATATCGGGGAAAATAGATAGATATTAGGTGAGAAACAAGAATGTGGGAAAATAGGAAGCATAATAATACGAATAGAGACTATGCAAGACTATTTAAACTGAAAGGAATAGGCCGAACTATATTGCGAAAGAAAAAACAAACTGTGTCTACGAGTCAGAAGAGATCGTTTTCCCGCCAGGCCGCTATAGGCTGTTCTTTCACCTCCCCATAAGTTTTCACAAATATCGGGTTTTATTAATTTCATGTTTTTGGTAAGTTCTGGTATTCAAAGAAAGTTTATAATAACATTTTTAACTTATGCTGAGTGTAATCTATCCCAATTTGTGTTAAAATATGTGAAAAATTACAAAATTACAAAGCGTGCATCCGAAAACAAGCTGCTGTCGTTGACTTCGGCGGATTGTGTTATTAAATTTAGACTTACCAAGACGATTCTTTATAATATATTTATTCTTTCACATTGTTTATTGACAAAACATATATATGATGGAGAAATATGGGTTAATAAATAAGTTTCGATTCACATTACTTGGTAATCATTCGAGAACAATGAAGGTGTTCGGACAAAAATACTTCCGACCAATCAGGTATCAGGAACCTTTCCGAGCTAAAAGGGCACCCCTGTGAGTCAAGTGCAAATATGCACCGCTATAAAAAATAGACTCGATCGCTCTCGTCAAACCAACGTTGTATGGGTGTACTTAACTAGTACAGCTTTGCTGATCATGGCAACACACAAACCCTTCCACCGCGTTAAGGTATCCTTACGTATATATATATATATATATATATATATATATATATATATATATATATATATATATATATATATACATATATACATATATATATGTATATATATATATATATATATATATATATATATATATATATATATATATATATATATACATATACATATATACATATATATATGTATGCATATATATACTCTATGTATATATATATATATATACATATATATATATATATATATATATATATATATATACATATAGTGTGTATTTTATATGTATTGCAATGCTTAAAGAGATTTGGATAAATGGCGTGGGAAACGTATTGGGAAGAAAGCCAAGAGACACGATAATTTTTGTAAGATATGTGTGACAGGGAATAGGGGATCGTTTGTTTAAGGAAGGTGAGACCCCTATGGTTTCGATTTATGTAAGATTGAATGAGGCAGTGACTGTTGTGTTTATATAAATTACTAACGGAAAATAGGTTCTTTGTAAACAGATATTTACATTATTATTTGAGACTAGTCGGTGGTTACTCTAGAGTATATGAAAATACATTGAAATATTTTGAAGTGATTTTGGGAGAAGCGTGTGGTAAACAACATAGACTGGTAGCGATAGATTTTAAAATGAGAGATAGAAACCCCAAGAAGAAAAAGAGGGATTTAGAAATAGGATTTTGAGGCGTTATAGGAGAAAAAAGGATGAGCCTTTTAGGAGGATTGTGAGAGACCAGTGGAAAGGTTGAACTTAATGAGTGAACAGGGTAGCAGAGTGGAAAATGTCTGGTTTGATATGAAAGAAGTATATGTAGGGGAAACATGGGATATAATGGGAAGAACCAGCGGATATGGTATGTCGAAAGGAGAAAAGTGGTGGTGGAACACTGAGGTGCAAGAGTCAGTTATAAGAAAATCGAAGGCATTTAAGGACTAGGAAGTAAGGCATGCACAGGGTACAGAAGAATGGTACAAAGAAGAGAAAAAAATATTCGTGTAGGAAAGTACGTATAGCTATTGGAAGTGCGGTAGAAAAATTTAATGAAAGGCTAGGAACAAGCGAAAGAGAAAAGGATATCCGTAAGATTTCAAACTTGAGGAAAAGACAAAGACAGGATTTGGATTACCTGGGAGTTATCAAGGATAGTGATGGAAATATATTGCATAAGGATGAAGACATTAGGGGAGATGGGGAGAATATTTTGAACTACTGAATAAAGAAAATAAGTGGAAGGCCCAGTGATGGAGATACAGAATAAAGGAGTAAACCGGGCATTAAGTAAAATGAAAAATGGCAAAGCACCAGCTCTATCAGTTTCAAATTGAAATTGTCAAGATACTAGCTACAGTGGAAGAAGAATGGATACTAGATTTATTAAGAGCAATATGGAAAAGGAAGTAATGCCTAAAGACTGGGAAGGGAGTCTAATGGTATCCCTATTAAAGCAAAAATGTGATATCATGGGTTGTGGAAACTACAGGGGAATTAAACTACCTGAACATGGTTTGAAAGATTTTGAGAGGCTACTAGGTGAGAGATTAAGAGAGATATAAAGATTGGGAAACAGCCGCATGGATTCATGAAAGGGGGAGGGACTCTGAATGCTATCTTTATAGTAAGGCAGCTACAGGAAAAGAGGCTAAAGGGAAGCCAGAAGCTCTTTTGTGCCTTTGTAGATCTTGAGAAGGCTTATGATATACCAAGAGAAGTGATGTTTTGGTGTTTGTCGGAGAGGAATTCCCAGAGAAGTAGGTTAGAATGGTGGAGATGATGTTCAAAAGAACAAGGATAAAAGTAGTTACAGTTGTTGGGGAAACAGAAACCTTTGAAGTTAATGTTGGATTACACCAGGGTTCCGCCTTAAGCCTGTTTTTATTTGTGGTGGTCATGGATATGTTATATTAAGAGAAGAGATCAGAAATGAAGAGTATTGGGACTTACTATATGCAGATGATTTGGTGATTGCCATTGAAAATGAGGAAGACTTATAGAGAAGGGTTGCAGATTTGCAAGAGACTTTGGAGAGGGGTGGCTTGAGAATAAATGTGAACAAGACTGAAGTTGTGGTGTGTAGTAAGGAAGGTAGTGACAGGATAGCCATGGATGAAAGTATATGCTCGGTTATAAAACAGGTGTAACAATTTAGATAATTGGGATCTACAATAAGTCAGGAGGGAGGATGTGAGGCTGAAGTTGAGAATAGGATAAAAGCTGCCTAGGGGAAGTCGAAGCATGTAGTGGGAGTGGTATGTGATAAGAAAATGCCAATCAAGCTAAAAGTCAAGATCTATAGCACAGTAATAAAATCAGCGTTAATGTAAGGATTGGAAACGTGGATTCTAAGACGGAAAGTGGATTGGAAAATTATGAAATAGGAAGATAAGAGTATCACGACTGAGATGGTGTGGGCACGTGCTGAAGATGGATGGTGGGGAGGGAGTGGGGATGGCTTGGGAAGAACCTGCTAGGGGGAGAAGATCGAGAGAAAGGCAGAGAACTAGATGGTGAAATAAGGTGAAAGATGATATGGAGAGAAGAGGTTCAGTGGACGTGGATGTCTTTGATAGAAGGCATTGGAGAGGGCGCAACAGGAAACCGGTCACTTTATGTAGGGATAACAGTGGGAAAGAAGAATTCAGCTGTGAAGTACGGAGGGTGATGTACGAATCTCAAAAGCGCAATGTTTATAGTCACACATTTTTTCCCCAAAGTAACAAAATTGTTATGTGGTGATAAATATCTCTTTTAGATCTGCCTACTGACTCAAACAAGTATTCACAAAAGGAGGAGGTAGTAAAGTATACTGTAAATGAAGCTAATTTGTTGTGAGCTTTGCGATGGTACCTAACGTCCTTAATGTCTGAAATTCTCGTGTCCACCCCCTCATATTACTGTCATTCTTACCATATGGGTACACTGGTCTGTAAATGTCCTTAAAACAGTCAAGATTCCATACAAGCGACATCTTTAAAAGTCAGAGGTAATATAGTACTGCCAAGAAAATCATTCTGTATAAATTCTGGTAAAGAAGGAAATGCTAGATGATTGGAAAGATTTTAGTAAAGCATAGTGGAGTAAAAACTCAACACCCATGAAGTTTAAAATAATGGTATTTATACAAAAAAAAAAAAAAAAAAATTCCCAAAATTTCCGTCCAAAGCCTTAACAATAAGAATTCACAATAAGGAGGAGGGTCTCTTTCTTGAAGCCTTAGCCTGATCTTCATCAGAGAACAGCAATAAAAGAAACGTGGCAAGAAATCTGTGTAAGATCGGCGTAAGAAGAGACGACGGCGTTATTAGTATCAAGAGCTTGTAATAATCTCGTGGCTCTCAATCTCCTCATTGTTTTTTTCATCTTTTTGCCCGTTTTGCAAGGGGCCTTTGCATGGGCCCCTCTAGTTTTTGCAATAAACGGTTTATCATCTCGAGCCATGTCCTCAACTACTTCCCCCCTCTTTATCGTATCCCTCCTCCTCCTCCTCCTCCTCCTATTCTTTTCGCTCTTGCCACGCTTCCTCCTTTTCTTGAAATTCGCTCTTAACCCGTTTATTGCTGCGTTGTTCGAGTTGGATTAGCAAACATCATTAGAGGCAGCAGAGAGGGTTCATAACATGACATTCTTTGAAGGCACGTAAGGTCGTAAACCCTAATCGCGCCCTTGTTAATATGAGCCTTATCTTCGAGTGGTGCTTAAGAACTTGGAGAAATGGCTTTCGTTGGGAAAACTCTGACAATTCAGGGGTTTTTATTTCACTGAGGAAACTTGATTTGAATTTTGAAGAAATCGCCCTGGTATGTCCCGTCGGGACCAGAGAGGTAGAGGTGGAGAAGGTGGTGGGGCCGGGTGTTAGGGTGACGAAAAGATAAAAAGGACAGACAGCGAGAGACGTTTATGAGACGCGGAAGCAAATCTTTTGGAAAATCTTGGGAAGATTACAGACATTCAAGAAACAGCTTAGGAAAGGAAGTACTTCTAGTGGATTACACTTAAGTAGATGGCTTTAAGTGGAACGATCTTGAGATATTCTTCCGCTCGCTCCCGATCAAGGATCAGAGGTTGAAGTAGCTCAACCGTAGGTTTAAGTAAATGACGTGAAAAACGTATTGGGAAGAACGCTAAGAAAATTTGTATTAGATCTTTGTAAATGGGATTAAGAGATTGTTTGATTGAGGTATGTAAGGCTTTTATGGGTTCGATGCATCTAGGGGAGAAGTACGCTATTAGAAAAAACGTAATTTTTATCGGATATTCTACGTAAAAACATACTGGTCTCAGTCGTATTTCAGTAAAATAGAGGCGACCGTAATTTTATCTTACTTTGTTATTATCTTTCACGGGTGTGTGACCGTAATATAACTCTTTAACGTTAATATGTCCGTTTTTTTAAAACGGTAAAAATCGGGGAATAAATGTTACCAGACTTTTACCGGTTTTTTAATGTAATTTTTTTACAGTTTACAAAAAGAAAATATTTTAAGGAGGACCAACCGGGAAAGGGGATAGGCGACAGACGCCGCCTTTGCTAGGCAGGCCTATCCAGTCGTCTCTTTGTTTATCTTTGTCTATCTCTTCATCATCATCACTTGTAGTCCTATGTTAATCCCTGAAAAATTCGCTTCTCTTGCGGGCTGTCTGAAGGCACAGAGCCGTGTTACGCCAATGATGTAGTAATCTACCAGACCAGGGTTAAAAGAATAACCCTGTACCAGACATACAGACAAAATGATATTATCATTCTAGTTGTTCATAGGGATTTTAATACAAATGGAAATATGATTCCAGTATATTAATTTGACGAGCAATAACGTCTCGTCGGTATTTTAATTAACAGTAAACTAAAAATAGAAATCAATATTAGATGGAAGATGATAAAAATCGTTTCATATCTCCTTTTTTTATTAGAAAACTCTGATAGATTGCTAAATAGAGACATACTCTTCTAAAAACAATTAGTATCTCTCTCTCTCTCTCTCTCTCTCTCTCTCTCTCTCTCTCTCTCTCTCTCTCTCTCATATGTACTACGTATTATATATATACATATATATATATATATATATATATATATATATATATATATATATATATATATATATATATATATATATATATATATATATATATTTGTTGTCAGAGAGAGAGAGAGAAATAAATATGAACAAACATATGTACACGGAAAGCTATGCGCTTTGAGTAATGGATAATTGAACGAGGGATTAAATTGATCACACCTACTAACTCTAGCAATCAGTGCTAAAACTAATTAGGCTAATGAACTTTTTATCAATAAAACAAGAAAGAGAGCAATTATTTCATTGCCAGCTAGTGTGTATACCCTAATGGTGATAGATCATTAATAGGAGGAAATTTTAGATTAATATGTTTATCCATTATATCCTAATTGGATTTCAAACCTTAACAGAACTGTGAAATATTGTTGTTTGCATAACAAGGTTAGACTTTTCCAATTAGCAATTGGAGTTTCAAGTATCGATATACTTTTATTTTTTAGGGAAATTTATTGTCTCGTTTTTTTTACATTTCTTTTTTTTAATTCCACCGCAGGACAAAGGCCTGACATATATCATTTCATGTTTGGGTTTTGGCCAATTTTCATCACTACCCTGGTCAATGCTGATTTGTGATGGTGGGAAATTTTCTGCTAGTCGCTCACTGCAAATCTAGCATGGGTGGCCCTGACTAGCACAGCTTTGCTTATCATAGTATTACGTAAACCCTTTCGCCACGTTAAGGCAATCCCACTTAGAAAGGTGTATATATATATATATATATATATATATATATATATATATATATATATATATATATATGTATATATATATATATATATATATATATATATATATATATATGTATGTATATACATATATATATATGTGTGTGTGTATGTATATGTATATGTATATGTATATATATATGTATATATATATATATATATATATATATATATATATAAAGGTAAGAGATTGCTGTATATTATTTCAACAAAGTATATTCTTAATAAAAGTTAAAGCAATAAGTATGTTTCAAATTAAATGGCACAGCTATATAAGGAAGTTGATGATTTTATATAACACGTATCCAGAGACAGGCAAACAAATAATATTAAGCCAATTATAAACATCGTTGAATGTAGTTGCTTTTATGATACAACAAAAATTCTGTCATTCATTCTCCATTCATATTGATTGGTTGATCGGTTTACCAGGAACCGAATAATTACCGAAAACATAAAATGTTCGTGTAATATCCAGTGCCATAGTGATTCTCTCTCTCTCTCTCTCTCTCTCTCTCTCTCTCTCTCTCTCTCTCTCTCTCTCTCTCTCTCTCAAACACACACACACACATCTGTCCACCTAATATCAGATCGTACGTTTTCAGTTCTCTTCTTTTATTTGCTCTTATTAGTATCTCATGTTCGTTTTGTATTTTCGTATTGAGTTTACAGGTACACGTTGAAATGGCTCCTTTCTCTATTCCTTTTCCTAGAACTTTATAAAGAGATACTTTTTTCTATAGCGATCTGGTTGCTAAGGCAATTATGATAAATGGAACTCTAATGGCAACTGCTTCCATTTTCTGTCTTCCTTTATTTAACATATTTCATAAAACTTCTAAAATAGAAAATCTCATTATTAACAATATTTAACTATTTTCTTTAATATTTTCAAATGGGTGATTGGTGTTAAATGATAAAATTTGCTCTTATGAATTACTATATGTTTTTCTGTTGAGTTTTTCGTCACAATGATTCTTTTAACATTTCGCTCATCAATTATTAGTTTAGTATGATGTTGCCCAACGGCGTCCTGCCTAGCATCAGCGTACAGCCATATAGTGCAAATTTCAAACAGTCATTTAACCGATATGTTACTTGTTCTTCAGAAAACACGAAAATTCAGGTCAAAGATAAACATCTAGGCAGAATATTCAAGGTAAGACAAGATTTTATCAAATAGCCTCTAGTTACGAAATAATTGTTGAGCGCATTTCCGTATTTTGCAATGGACGAACCATCAAACTCGTGTTTGGAAATTAAATATTTTGAACGGGCTGCATAAACAAAACACGGCAGTTCTTAATTGGAAATCAATACACGTAAATGTTTTCTATAAGGGTTTGATGATTGCCAAATAGAACCGGAGCATCATTAAGAAGAGACGAAGCTGGTAAATACATACCTAGTTCAATAGATTAGTTTTTCAAGTTTCCATAGGATTCATTGCCGGTGAAATCAGACTTTCAATTGTTCATTTTGTTGTGACAGTTTGAGATACGTAATAATGAATTCAAAAATTTACGGACAATCTGCCTTCCCTGTAAATTACTGATCCGAGAAGTATAGGAAACACAATGGTGTTTAACATTAGTGACTCATAAAAACGTACTAATTGATTTTTTTTATAAATGTTCTCTGATCATAGTTTTCATAAATGGTTAATTATCATAGTTTTCATAAATGCTTACTGATCATAGTTTTGACAAATACTGATCACGTTTTCATAATTGCCGACAGATGAAAAAAATACTTGCTTGATACGTAATTGTCATAGTTTTCATAAATGATCATTTAAAGTTTTCATAAACACTAACTGATCTTAATTTTCATTAATGCATAGTTATCAAAATGTTCATAAATGCTTACTGATTGTAGTTTTCATAAATGATTACCGATCATAGTTTTCATAAATGCATACATCATAATTTTCATAAATGCTTACAGATCACATTTTCATAAATGCGTACTGATCATAGTTTTCATAAATACTTACTTACAATTTTCATAAATGTTGACTGATCAGCTTTCATAATTGCTTACTAATCAGTTTTGATAAATACTTACTTATTATAGTTTTCATAAATGCTTACTGATCATAGTTTTCATAAATGCTTACTGATCATAACTTTCATAAATGCTTGATGATCATAATTTTAGTAAATGCATACTGATCATAGTTATGGTAAATGTTTACTTATTATAGTTTTCATAAAGTCTTACTGTTCATAGTTTTCATGAATGATTAATGATCACAGTTTTCACAAATGCTTACTTATCATAACATATAAATGCTTACTCATCATAGTTTTCATATATACTAAATGATCATAGTTTTCATAAATGCTTACTCATCATAGTTTTCATAAATGCTCACTTGTAATAATTTTCATAAATGCTTACTCATCATAGTTTTTATAAATGCTTAGTGGACATAGCTTTCTTAAATGCTTAGTTGACATAGCTTTCTTAAATGTTTACTTATAATTTTCATAAATCCTTACTGATCATAGTTTTAATAAATGCTTACTGATCATAGTTTTCATAATTGCTAAATGATCACAGTTTTCATAAATGCTTACTTATCATAGTTTTTATAAATGCTCACTGATCATAGTTTTCATAAAGGCTTACTTATAATTTTCATAAATGCTTACTGATCATAGACTTCATATATGCTTAATAATCATAGATTTTATAAATACCTAATGATCATAGTTTTCATAAATGCTTATTGATCATAGTTTTCATAAATGCTTACTGATCATAGTTTTCATAAATTCTTAATGATCATATTTTTCATACAGGCATAATCAACTTAATTTTATTTTCTTAAATGCTTTCTGATTCCAGTTTCCATAAATGCTTACTGATCATAGTTTTCATGAATGCTTACTGATCACCGTTTTCCTAAATGGTAAATGATCCTAGTTTTTATAAATGCTTCCTGATCATAATTTACATAAAGGCTTGCTGATCATAGTTTTCATAAATGCTTACTGATTCGAGTTTTCATAAAGGCGTACTTATCATAATTTTTATAAATGTTTACTGATCATAATTTTCATAAATGCTTAATGATCTTAGTTTTTATAAATGGTTATTGATCATAGTTTTCATAAATGCATACTTATCATAATTTTCATAAATGCTTACTGATAATGCTTACTATTCATAAATTTTATAATTTCTTAATGATCATAGTTTTCATAAATGATTACTTATCATAATTTTCATAAATGCTTACTGATAATGCTTACTATTCATAATTTTCATAAATTCTTAATGATCATAGTTTTCATTAATGCTTAATTGTCATAGATTTTATAAATGCTTACTGATCATAGTTTTCATAAATGCTTAATGATCATACTTTTCATAAATGCTTACTGATCATAGTTTTCATAAATGCTCTTTGATCATAGTTTATATAAATGCTTACTGATCATAGATTTCATAAATGCCCAATGATCATATTTTTCATAAATGCCCAATGATCATAGTTTTCAAAAATGTTCAATGATCATAGATTTTATATATGCTCAATGATCACAGTTTTTATAATTGCTTATTGATCATAGTTTTCATAAATGCTCAATGATCATAGCTTTCATAAATGCTCAATGATCATGGTTTTTATAATTGCTTATTGATCATAGTTTTCAAAAATGCTCAATGATCATAGATTTTATATATGCTCAATGATCACAGTTTTTATAATTGCTTATTGATCATAGTTTTCATAAATGCTCAATGATCATAGCTTTCATAAATGCTCAATGATCATGGTTTTTATAATTGCTTATTGATCATAGTTTTCATAAATGCTCAATGATCATAGTTTTCATGAATGTTCTATGATCATAGTTTATATAAATTCTTATTTATCATAGTTTTTATAAATGTTTACTTCTCATGATGTTCGTAAATGGGTAATGTCATAGTTTTCATAAATGGATACTTATCATTATTTTCATAAATGTTTACTGATCACAGTTTTCATAAATGCTTACTGATCATAGTATTCTTAAATATTTACTTATAGTTTTCATAAATACTTACTGATCATAGTTTTCATAAATGCTTAGTGATCATAGTTTTGAGAAATCCTTACTGACTATAGTTTTCATATAGGCTTACGTATCATAGTTATCATAAATGCTTACATATCACAATTTTCATAAATGCTTAATGATTACAGTTTTCACAAATGTTCACTTGTCTTTGTTTTCTTAAATGTTTACTTTTAGTTTAATATTTACTTTTAGTTTTCATACATACTCACTGATTATAGTTTTCATAAATGCTTATTGATCATAGTTTTGATAAATGCTTACTGATTATAGCTTTCATAAATGATTAATGATCATAGTTTTAATAAATGCTTACTGATAGTTTTCAAAAATCCTCACTGATCCTTGTTTCCATAAACGCTTACTTATCATAGTTTTCATAAATGCTTACTGGTCATTTTACCACACATGTTTCATATACGCGCATACACTGTCATGCTATTGGTTTTTTTCAATCTCTCGCACTGGTCATAGAACAACCTGATTAAGTTGACATTGTATGTTTCATATTGATTGAAGTTTTTAGACATTCTTGCCTGCAACTGGTTGTATATAAGCTTATCATCTGATGAATGAATTTTTATTGCATTCACCTCGCCTCTCTGTTAGCACCTAACACTGACGTTGCCACATGGTGACTTTGGGCACCCTTTTTCGTACACCACTTCGCCCTACCCTTTTTACAATGCCGCCCACCGAACCTGGCTCTTTAATACATGCCGTTCAATGAAACTGCCTCCATTCGCCCGCAGGGAAGTGTTTTCCTGGTTTCAGCCTGCCTGAGTTCCGATTTGCATCAAGGGCGTCAATTGCTCAAGCAGCAAAACAGACTATGTCCTTGTGGCAATCCCCTAGGATACTTCCACAGAAATACCCAATTTGCTTTGCCCCAATAGCTTATGACACCCTCAAAACATTACTACCAAATCTTTCCTCTGACACCATCTGTAATGTTTAAAACGTTTTCAGGAGACGGAAATTACTACCAGATCTTTGCTCAAACCGCTTCCACTCACCATCGCCAGCCCCCCATATTGTCAAACTTTTTCAACTCACTCAACAGCCATTTGGGGACCAAAAGGGTTTGCTCGCCCTTAGAAAAATGTCCAATATCGCTCATCTGCAACCTGCCGCAGACTGCCTGCAACAGAACCTCCTTGTAGTGCGGTATGACAAGTGTACCTTTGCGCCAACAATGTATAATTTTTAGGGCACCGCACGTCATCACTGCTAAAGACATCCACCTCCTCCATGAGAAGGTAGCAGCGCCCCCGACCGTCAAAAGCACTGCAAGAATTCTGGCCATGGTAAACTATTAGCACCAGTTCCTGCCAGCCATCGCCATCACTCCTGCCCCTCTGTACGCCTCCCTCAAGGGCAAACCAAAAGACCTAAAGTGGGGTCCCGTTCAAGAAGTGGCCTTCTGCAACGCAAAGAATGCCCTATCAACTACCGCTGCTCTCTCTTTTCCCATGCCACATACCCCTCTCCTTCTCTCTACCATTGCCCGTGACATCACTATTGGTACATTAGTCAAGCAGGTGGTCAAGAGCTCGCCTTGCCCATTAGTCTTCTTCAGTAGAAAACTGTCCGAGGCAGAATCCTGCTACTCTACCTTTGATCGTAAATTGGTGGTGGGGCATTTGGATGTCTGTCACTTAGCTATTTCTTAAAAAGTACACCCTTTGTCATTCGCATGGACCACATGCCTCTGGTGCATGCCTTCACTCGATAGTCCGACACCTGGTCCACCCATCAACACTGACATCTCTTCCCCTTGGCTGAATACAAGCCTTGGCAAAAGCCCAACGAAAACCTCCAGAGTACCAAGCATGTAGTCCATCCTATACAT
This sequence comes from Palaemon carinicauda, assembly GCF_036898095.1. NCBI lineage: Eukaryota > Metazoa > Arthropoda > Malacostraca > Decapoda > Palaemonidae > Palaemon > Palaemon carinicauda. Next base: position 161,120,934 of record NC_090729.1, on the reverse strand, counting down.
CCCTCCAATTGCAAGACATCACCCTCAATGACTCCAATGCCACCCTCCTCTGTGACGTTAGTACTCATAGACCACGACCATGGATACCAGCCCCATGCGCTGACAGGTGTTTTATTTCATCCATGGCCTCTCACATTTCTCATGCCGATGTACTGCACAGTTACTGAAAACCAAGTTCATTTGTCAAGCATTACTATGAATGCTTAAAATTGGGTCAACGCCTGTACTTCATGCCAAACTTCAAAAGTAACTGACACACAAATTCAGGAGTAGGCTCCTTTCCTCAACCTCAGTGTCATTTTGCCCACATTCACGTAGACGTAGTAGGTCCACTACCCATATCACGAGGACACCGATACCTGCTCCCCACCCTTGGTAGCTCCACTCATTGGCCTGAAGCCATTCCCATGGAAACTGCAATGTCTGCCTCATGCACATGTGACTTACTCTCGGGGTGGATAGTGAGATTTGTTATCCCTGAGCATATTACTTCTGACAGGGGTACCACAATCACCTACCAATTGTGGACATCATTAACAAATCTCCTGGGCATCCCCCTACATCAGACAACTGCCTACAACCATGCAGCCAATAGAATGGTTGAACGTTTGCATCGCACCCTCAAAGCAGCTTTGATGTCCCGCTGCAATGCCTCCAACTGGTTTATTCAGCTTCCCTGGGTCCTCCTGGGATTAAGGACCACATCTAAGGACGCCCTAGATGTCTCGGCAGCTGGAATGGTGTGTGGCAAGTTTTGGCAACTCGTTGGTCGTCCCTGCTGAATTTTTTTCCATTGGTAATCTCATACGATAATCTCCAGCACTTACTTTACATTGTGGGAAAATTTATTCCATGCCGCCAGACTTACAAGCTCCCAGCAAAGCAACACACATCAAAAGATTTACATGCTGCAACACACGTATTCTTGCGCAATGACACTAGCAGGCCCTTAATTAAGATTCGTAGAAAACAAGGCTGGGTCTCCATTGATCGCCGAAAACATCTGTATCTCCTTCAAGATGACCTACTTACAGTTTGCCTCTCTAAAGCAGGTGCCCTATTTCCCATATATGTATTATTTAGGGGGAACTATGTACTGCACGTTTTTCATACATGCTCTTACACTGTAATGCTATTGCTTTTTTTATCTCTTGCACTGATAATAGAACAACCTTTTTAAGTTTGCCATCTCATGTTTCATATTGTTTGAAATTTGTGACATTCTTGCTTGCAATTGCTTGTATATAAGCTCGTTATCTGTTGAATAGATTTTACTTGCATCATAGTTTTCACTAAATGCCCAGTGATCATTATTTTTTATAAATGCTTATTGATCACAAATTTTATAAATGCTTTATCACAGTTTTTATAAATGTTTGTTAATTGAACTTTTCATGAAATATTTTTTTCTGATTATGGTTTTCATAAATACTTACTAATCAAAGTTTTCATAATCCTTGTTGATCATATTTTTCAAAAATGCTTCTATGATTCGAAACGGAAATAGAAGCTGTAGATTAAAAGTTTCCTCTTATTGGTATGGAGGAAATTGCCTTTGGCAATATTTATAGACCTCAGCTATAATATTTCATAATAGAATCTGAATTTCTTTTTGGAGTGGGTTTAAAACTCATAACGTGTTAAGGTTTAAAGTAGAATAAATATAAAGGACATTTATTAATGTAAGCTACATTATATACTTTTCTTTTAAATGGAATGCATATACAAACGAGAGTTAGTTGTGACTTTATTCAATATTTTCTCGTTAACTTTTCAAAAGAATTATCTAACTGCATTTAAAATTTGCAAAAAAGAAAAAAAAAAGAAAAAAAATGAGAAGTAAATATTGGAAAGATTGGTCTAGTGGAGATTCATAACTACACCTCACCTCATACGGGAAATTAAATAAAAGTATAATAGAAGAGATTGGTAGTAGAGTATCATCCCTACAGAAAATATGACCGAATCTTATTGTTGTAACTATATATTTTATGAAAAATACGTATATCATAAATATTGTAGTCTTTACCCCAAAGGAGATTGGGATTTAAAAAGTAATTTCAAAAGATTAATATTTTATCCAACGTTTTGTGGTGACACCGGATGAGACAATGGCGCCTTTGATAAGAAGTTTAATTGCATGTCATGGGTGTATTGTCTTTTAATGTAATTTTTTTTTTTCGTTGAGTCTAATATGCCATATTTAATTTAATGAACAAGAATTTGTGTGTCTCATAGGCCACATTCCTTTTCGATGGGTTGACAATGGATGGTTAGGTAGTTAGTGGTTCCATGACCTTTTCATGACTCTCAGCTGTCGCTGGTATCCATTTATAGCTGGGACGAAAACCTCAGATCTTAAAGGTTTGAGTATATGAGGTATATCCCCTGAAATTATCCTTTAATTTTTCAGTAACTCTAAGGAGACGGTTCTTAGTCCGTGCCCTTTTCTCAAAAAGATGAGACCACTGCAGTAGTTTATCTATCAGGTACTTATTAGACTACTATACTTGCTCAGGTATTAGGTACACGATTCATTGCTTTGACAAAGATGTATAGCTAATGTTGCTCATCTGAAAATAAAATAATATTTTCAAAATAATGACCCACATAATTTGCGTGCACAGCTCATTCGTGTACTGCTTGCCAAAACAGAAAAGCAGTGAGATAATGTTTATTTGCAAGTGAGGCGAGCCACAGTGGAGCAAATCCTATTCAAGGAACGTAATATAAATTATAGGCAGTATGTGATACTTTAATAGTGACCCACGCTGATGGCGTGCACAGGACGTCCATGTACCGCTTGCAAGAACAAACGCTCAGTTTTACTGGCAACAAACAATCATTACACTAACTACCTCTTTCTCTCCCTGAAAGATTTTACACACCAAAATGAAACAAAAGTGTTACAGAAAATAAATAAAATAAATCCTCCGCTATACGAGATGGACAAAGAGAAAAATTAAATCAAACAAAGTTTCTGGCTTTAGTAGCAATTAAACTTCATACCTACAAAATACTTATCCAAACACACACACACAGATATATATATATATATATATATATATATATACTCATTCACAAATGAAATTAATGTGTTGTGAGAGACATTAAGACTATTGGAATACAAACATGAATTTATTTACAATGAAATTATTTTGCATTGTTTAACAGTCCACAATTGGATATTCTTATTTGTAAAATGAATTGAATATTGCAATAATCCAAAGAATCGCGTAAAGTTGTGGTGTTTATAATACACTAAATTTATGGCACACGTTGTTAGGAAGGAAATTAAAATAAGAAATCCTCGACCCTGTTGTTTAATACTGTACAAGAAATCATGCCTGGAACAGATTTAGAGAGGATGTTTATAGAACTGTTTCTACTTTTAGAATAAACACATACTCTTATTCGAAAGTGGTGCTAGTTGTTTTAGAATATGTCTTGATTTCATAGTGGAATTTCATCATTCAAATACTTCCTGATATGGTGACTGATTGAACAGTGCAATCAAATGCTGGAAGTAAAGAAATAGAAATGAAATAGAAAGTGTTTCTATGAAATTTTATAAGAAAAAAGCAAATAAACAAACAAATAATTAAGATGCAGAGATTTTTGGGCAGATTTTACGTTAATCCTTTTTTTTCAACTACTGTTTTCCCTATATAATTTAAGGTATTACTGTTATATACAAAGATATTTTCCTGCTCAGCAAACTTGATATCTGCTTTTTATCTCTTCTTTCCCACAACTTTCCATACGTAAAGGGTTGCTTGATGCCCCTCCCCCATGTCTTCTATTAAAGGCATCCTCTTCCACCAAACCTGTTTTCTCCATATCATTTTTTTTTAGCATTCCATCTAATTCTCTGCCTCCCTCTTGATCTTTTCACTCTAACGTGATCCTCCCAAGCCCTTCTCACTCCTCCACCATCCATCTTCAGCACATGTCCGCACCACCTCAGCTTTGACACTTATCCCCACTGTAATCTTTACTATGCCTGCTATTCTTTTTGTTTCACCATTTTCCAGTCTTTCAAACAATTCCCATGATCCACCTCAGCATTCTCATCTCTGTTTTCTGAAGCTTTTCTTCCTCTTTTCGTCTTAGAGCTCACGTTTCCGATCCATACTGGTAATATTAGTATGCTATAGATATTAGATTTTAGTTTTGATTGACATTTACTTATCACATACCACTCATGCTACCCACCCCCGTCGTATCCCCGCAGGGTGCTTTTATCCTATCTTACTTTTTATCTCTTTGCTTACCTAGAAATTCTTGTTTTATATGTCATCAATATGTAATTTTAAAGGCTAAATTATTTCCGTGTTTTTCTCCGTTTATTATATTTGCTATTAACTATCTCATTGTTTAAGTGTATCATAACTAATGGAAATATTGTAATAAATGTTTGCTCTCAAAGAGGAAAAAATCAGAGCCACAAAAAATAAAAAATATCAAAATTCAAGAATTTCTACTTCCGCGAGTAAACTCCTAAGGAAATGGGTCAAGTTTTGGAAAAAGAAATAACATCAACTTTTATGGAAGCTCCGAGCTATTTTCAACTTGAGCCTCATTAATATCACTGAGGTTTTTAGCATTTGCAATGTTACGGAACCGAACTTTAAAAAGTGCGGTTGAGAAATGATATTGAAATATTTCTTTGTATTGATATATTTTTTATTTTGACCAATAATCGATGTTTACGAAAATTATTAGCAGTTTATGTAACTCTCTCTGTTAACATTTACTGATAGAATTAATCATATCTTTCTAGCCAGGATGTGTTAATTTTAGTACTCTCTCTCTCTCTCTCTCTCTCTCTCTCTCTCTCTCTCTCTCTCTCTCTCTCTCTCTCTCTCTCTCTCTCTCTCTCTCTCTCTTAACATTTACTGATAGAATTCATTATGCCTTCTTAGCCAGGATGTGATAATTTTTACTCTCTCTCTCTCTCTCTCTCTCTCTCTCTCTCTCTCTCTCTCTCTCTCTCTCTCTCTCTCTCTCTCTCACACACAAACCATACTTAATGCCGTCCGTACACCATTTAATGATTTGTCAAGAATTTCTGGAATACAGTGCCTTTCTGTCAAGGGAAAAAATTTTATTTCATATGTAAGATGATGAAAATGTTAGATGGACCCTAGATTGCTTTGATAAGAGAGTAGGTAACATTAAATGAAATAAGGATCCGTAAAGACTAATGATTTTAGGGCAATCGTGCCCTTTTTTTTATTGAGTCATTAACCCTCATTTATGTAAAAACGCTACTGTCGGGACTTACAGAGGTATATATATATATATATATATATATATATATATATATATATATATATATATGCATGTACATATATATATATATATATATATATATATATATATGCATATATATACACAGTATATATACAGTATATATATACACACAGAAAACAAATATGAGCGTATTTTTTCAATGGATCCTATCTATCACGTCTCCGTTATCATGTATATATATATATATATATATATATATATATATATATATATATATATATATATATATATATATATATATATATATATATACAGAGTTTGTATTTTCCTTCGATCTTTTCTCCCTGCAGCTTTACTTCCCCCTCTCCTCCACACCTACTTGGGTATACTTCACCCTTTCGTCTAATGTTTGTTGTAATCAAGGTTATTACTTTCGAACTCTTCTTACCGTACTCTTGCAACTCCTCGTCATCATCTCACTTCCATATTTTGCCTATGCATTTCCTGCACCTTTTCTTTTTATGTCGTCATTCAATGATTTTCAAATATTTTTCGTCCGTATCCCATCTAGTCTTCCTTTTGAAAGTGTATTTTTTACTGATTCTTATGTTCCCCTACCTCTACATATCTTCTTCATTTCCCTTTTCTTCCCTGCTGATATTTTATTTTTGTCTAGTCTTGCGCTGTGTGATTTTCCTCCATAGAGTGTTAGTATCATCGGTGCATCTCAAGCCATTCACCAATGTCTATAAGATTGATATAGATCTTGCTGTTCACTATGGGATTTATTGAAGGCCTTTCCAGCTTTCCTCTGGTCTCTAGCTGCACTTATCTTATAGCCTTCTACTTTACCCCTCTATTGCTTCCTTTCTTCTATCTTTCGGCCCATCCGCTTCTAAATTTTACCTCATAGTGTTATCCAATGGTATTAACCTGGATGTACTTTGGCGCTGAATGACCTCACAGGATCCAGCGCCGGGCTAATTGACCTAAATCTATAGATCCAATCCTCCACACGATTTTCATTTCTCCTACACCCTCTCAAATTCTCTTTTTTTCCCTCTTCTGCCCAACCTTTTCTTTATTTCTCCGATCCCTCCTTCAGCAAATCTTCTTACTCTATTTTTTGTTTAGTCTTTCCAAATGTATCAAAATTTGTCTACTTTTTTCCCTTCCTCTTTCAAAGCTTTTCATTTTCCTACGTGCTTTTGATTTACCTACTCGCTGACTAGTTTGAAAGAACAGATTATGGACAACCAGCTTTGGTGCTTAAGCTTAAAGAAAAAAGGGTTATAGACTATCGATGCAAAGTCTGTATTTTTTTTTTTCTATGTCCGATGTAGTTTCATTCAAAGACAGCCCTTAATATTTGTTGGTGTTTCAAGTATTATTGATTGCGACAAGCTGAAATGTTACATTGCACTGCCATTTCACATTCGTGTGACAATTACTGTTCAATGTTCATCTCTATGGTTTTCTTTCGCATTTTTTTTTTCTTTTAGATATTACAGAAACAATTTTAAACTAGACTCATGCTTCCAGGCAGTTCTCTTGAAGGATAGAATATTGTACATATGATGCCCGTTAAATCTATCTTTTTGTACAATTTTCTCACAAATACAACTTTTATATGAAATTATCATACAATTCGACATAATTGTTTACTATATATAAATCTAAGTATCAAGACATAATTTTATAAGACATGAAAGGCTGTTTTAAAGGGATTTCCAATTCAGTTGAATTACGTTATTTCTTGTCATTCTTAATTAATTAAATTATTTTTATATGATTGTTTTTTCTTATAGAAAATTACATATACTTTTTCATCATGTAAATACATAATTTCATATTATAGTTATTTCTGCATATTCATTATTACGTTTTATCCATTCATAGTTTTGCATTTAATACATAACAATAAAATACTAGTTTATATGGATTTTCATAAAATTACAGATCTACTAAAATGTTAAACAAATAGAAACTCACACGTTGATTGTCTTTGGATAACTACCAAATTTACTATCGTAAACATTTTCATATATTTTTAGCATGTCACATTTGTTAATTCCACAGATTTTGTAAACTATCTGCTTCACTTGTACTCTGGTAATTCTGTGGCTATTACGACAAGACCATACAGCTATTAGAAATGAGGCAAATTTTAAAACAATGTTGTTCATGTTGCGGCTATTTTTATACAGAAATTATAAAGTCTAATATTTTTAGTCTGTTTAAACCCCCTACATGGAGTTTAACAACTCTAAAAGCCATTAAAAAACGGTTTGGATTCTTTTACAAAAAATAAGAGGCATGTAATTAATTTTCCTCAAAATTGCATTTATCACAAGTGTGTTGTTGGTAGATAAATTGAGCATACATAACCTATTTTAAAAGCAAGAACGTCATGCAAGTGCTTGAAAACTATGTTAGTCATATACATTCATGATCAAAGAAGTAGAATTAGTCTAGACTATATCATCTTTGATTTAAAGAGGATGATACGTAACTGTTACCTCATGATTTATCCAAAGGAAGTTATACAAAGTTCTATTAAAATTGTTTAGAAATTTGGGGTTAACTGAACTTTTATTAATATGGTCTGGTAGATATCTTTATTAAGTGCTTGGAAAGTATGTTTCATTCGGAGATATTCCATTTGATACGTATTTCTTCAATTCTTAAGAAACCAAAATATGGTAGGAGAGTCCTGTTTTCCTATCATGTAAATAAAGAAGTAATTAAAGATAATGGTATGAGATATAGTCATGCAGTGAAAAATACTTAGACCCCCTTCTTCCTTTCTGTTACATAAAGTTACTCTTTTTTTTTATCCGTTCCTATCTTCTTTCCCAAAATTATTCATAGGTGTTTATTTACCAAGTAACCAAACCTTTTGCGGATAGCATGTATATGAGAGAAATACCATGATCATTTAGTAAGGAAATATTAACATGCCCTACCCTCTGTAATAATATTGATTTTCTTTTTCTTTTAAGTATCCGGGTGTTATACTCAATCTTCTTTTCACAGAATTTTCCCAATTAATTATGAGAGTGCTTTGATAATCATTACCTAAAAAAACACTGCCTGCGTCCACATGACATTGGCCTTTTGTATTTCACTAGTTTGGGAAAATCATCGCCAGTTGCCATTTAATTTTCTGAATAAATTTCTACAGGAAGCCCATCTAAACCTAAAGTATTTTTTTTTACTTATACTCTGACAACTTTAATGATTTCCTTTTTTATGAATTAGTCATTCAAAATTCTCTGTCATTTTCATGTAAGTTGCATGTTAAATTAAACTAAGAAGTTTATTTTGTAAGTCAATACAGTCAACTTTACGCTGATATATAATTTGGTAACTTTTTAGACTGAGTTCATTCTTCCTTTTCCATTATGTATTTTGATGTCTTTCCTCTACTTTGCAAGAAGTCTATCATTATTTCTTGAATTTTTACCCCTTCAATAAGTTCATCTTTAGTAGCTTCTATTTTATTTTTTGGACATATTATATGTCACCTCTTGTCGACTGCTTAACTTTCTTGGACGTTTAATTAACTATAAGGTTTAAAGGTTGCACATGAATGGCAGAGACAAGGGACAGTGACAATACCCTAGCAAGCAGGATAATGCCCTAGAGACTGACCATATATACATATGATCAGCGACCAAGCCCCCTCTCCACCTCTCTATCTGCTGATGACTCAGCAGGTAGACCTATAGGCTTCCCCCTTAGCTCAAAAGGATGGTAAGGTTGCAGTGACCAAAGGAACTATCGAGTTTGAGTGGGTTCGAACTCCAGTCTGGTGATCAGCAGTCAAGGACGTTACCAACAGGCCACCACAACCCTTTGACTTCATCCTACCTACCATCATGTAAGACTTCTTAACCCCTACCTTTACACAGTCTTCCCACAGTTACGGAATTGATAGAAAGTTTTCTTTTTTTTCTTACTTTTTAATTATTCCTACGAATCCTTGAAGTCTTTCTTCAAACTAGCCTCTTCTCAAAAGAAGAGGTCAGTTTTTAATAAGACTTTCCAATGTGAAAAATATTATTTGGCTTCAGATTCACACAAAGATAGGAATGGTCTTGAAATTATACTGGTACTTTGTATGAATAATATCCATCACATTATCTCCAACATACAATCTGACTGAATATATATTTGAATTGAGGTACTTTTATGAACTTCTTATAAACATCTCTTAAATTTAGAGCCCTTATATTCTGTTGCAATGATTTATGGTTTGATGAGATTTTCTCTTTCATAAAAAAAGATCTCTCTTTCGTTTTGAGAACATGTATCAGAGTGGCAATACACACCTACAGGGTGACACAAAAAAAAAACGTTCATCACCTAAAAACGAATAACTTCCAAAATTTTATTTAGATCGACACAAAACTTTAGCTACATTAGGTGAAGCCTGTGTAGCAGATATCACCAAAATTGCAAGTCTGTACAACAAAAACTCTTTGTTTCACTGGCTCTCCAAAATGTGCTCCAAATGAGCTCCCCGGCGCTGCAGGCACATTTGGATCTGGCGGGCAAAGTTCTCGATGACCCTCCTGCATTCCTCCCTTAGGATCACTCTTATTGCTGCTGTGATTGGTGCCTTCAGGTCAGGGATAGTGTGGGGGTTGTTTCCATATACCCTGTCCTTAAAGTATCGCCAAAGATTAAAATCTGGGGGATTCAGGTCCGGTGAATGCGGCGACCACTTCAGGTCACACCTGCGGCTGATCAGTCAGTCAGGGAAATGCTGCTGTAGCCATGCCAATGATTCGTTTGAAGTGTGGGGGATGGCACCATCCTGCTGGAACCTCTGGAGGACCCTGACGACTCCTCTCCGTCGACCAAGTGCTGTCCAGAACTTGCCAAGCACCTGGACATATTGCTCGGTGTTGATTGTCACAGACCACTCGTTGTCGTGCTCGAACCAGAAATGTCCAATGATGCCATGTTTGGAGATGGCGACCCAGGCAGTCCACTTCACCGAGTGTAATGGCCTTTGCAGACAGTGCTCAGGGGGTGTGCTACCCCAGAAGATATTGTTCTTCCAGTTCACGTGACCTGACAACAGAAAATGTGCCTCGTTCGAAAACCAGACATTGTCAAGGAAGTCTGGCACAGCGTCAATCTTGTTGCAAAACCTCTGGCACATGATTACTCGCTTCCTCATGTCGTCAGGTGTAAGCTTGTGTTTAATCTGTATCCTGTAAGGATACAGGTGGAGATCTGCGTTCAAAATTCTCCGCACGGACTTTCAATTGATTCCAAACTCCTGACTACGCCGTCGCACAGACTTGCTTGGGTTGCGGACAACAGAGTCTCTGACTGCAGCAGTGTTGTGTGGTGTCCTTGATGATTTCGGTTGTCCAAGTGTGATTGTATGTTAGTGTCTTTACAATTGAGGTTATGCACAGTCCCATGGGTTCTGAACTTGTTGACCCATCGGTAGATCATTGAGTGGACAGGAAATTCTTGACATCTGAACCGTTCTTTGAATTGCAATTGAGCTGCGTGGATAGACTTCAACTGAAAATATGCCTCAACTATAAATGTCTTCCTTATTAGTCCATGGCATCTCGAAGGTCGAATTTGGTAGACTCTTGTAACATTAATTCTTCTTGATAAATCTGAAAAATAAAAGGAATTGATTATTTATTTCAAAAGTTATTCAAGTTTAGGTGATGACCGTTTTTTTTTTTTTTGTGTCACACTATACAAAGTCAAAACAATATCCTTGGTGTAACAATGATACCTTACTGAACATAGAAATTGAGTGTAGTTTAACATTCGAGGGGGACATATCTACTTTTTTGTCAAACATAACAGCTCTACCTTCCTTTATGTTATTGGACGGGTTTAGAATAATACTATACCTGCTTAAATACTAGAGAGCTTCCATATCCTTCACATCATGATCTTGTGTAATAACAATGTCTATTTTATTACATCTTACAAATGAGTGTAACTTCCTCTGCATATTTTCAGTGTATAAACCATTAATGTTAAGAGTTACATCGCATAGGATGGTAAATGAAATTATTTTTAAAATGTATTATTACTGCTACTAACATGCACCTTTCGGAAAAGACTGTACCAATTCCTTAACTATAAATCCTTATTCAATTATTTTCAATTCCTATCTTTGCCCTTTTTTTACCAGTGACCTTAAATTTTCCTTGTTTGAAAACCTTATCGACAGACATATTATCCACTACCATTTTCCTTTTTGATACAGAATTTTGATGTATCTCGCTTAGCGGGTGACTATTCTCATTTAGTAATGTTTTAAGTATTTTCCCCTTTATGTTGCCAACTTCTATCTATCAAATTCTCTTTCTAGAGGTTTCTGTAAATCTAATACTGGTGACATCAGGGTTTCCTTCCAAGTTGCTATGATTTCCAATACCATTTTATATTATCATCAGAACCTCCTGACGACTATGTTCACTAGAACAGGATTCTTCCAAACAAATTATATCTTTTAGACTTCATTGAATATCTGCTTCAACAGTTAATGTTTCGAAACCATCAATTTGACTAAGGTCAATCTTCTAATTAGATAGTTCCCAAATAAGGACTTTGAATTCTGTTATCCGGGTTAAAGCTACAATAACTGCAACACTAGTGTTTTTCAATATCACAAGCTATTTGGACAATAATAGAAACAATTGTTTCTGTTTCTTTTTCTATCTGATCAATTACACCTACATTTAAACTATTACCTTGGTTTTGTTTGTGTTATCATCGTCGTAGCTATCTGTATCACAAGAGTTGTTGGCCTTGAGGCTTGGAAATTCTTAGGTGTATCCATTATCATTGTGTATCGTCTAATCATGCAAGTATGCGAGATGCCACCCAGTTAGGTGATAAATGAGAGGCGAGGTAAATGCAACTTATCTTTATTAAACAATAATTTAGTTTATTTACACGGATATGTGAGCAAGAACATCACAAAAATTCAAACGTAATCGAGCATGAGCTAGCAGGCTTACACGAGTTGGTCTGTTAACTGTGCAGGGAAGAGCGAGTCATAAGATAAAAAAGGAAAAGCATGATAAATATCGTGTTTGGCGGAACTGTGAGCGTTTGGAAAAGTTCTTAACAGAAAAATTCCGCGTAGGACGTGAGGAGGTGGGTGTAGGCATCTGTGGGTGTGCTGATGTGGAGAGCGAGGTCTAAGGGGCCGGGTTGGAGAGGTGTGGAGGAGTAAAAATCTCCATTGTCTAATTGTCGGTGAGCGTCATCAACCAGGAGGTAGAAATGTCAGAGGAAATCTGCAGCAAAGATTTGCAATGTTACGCCAGCAACGAGAAGTGGCCAATTATATTTGGCGCTTTTAAACATTAATGTGAGGGTATCATAACCGCGTGTGGGTATCGCAGATCCGTTGGCAGCTACCAGGCGGACTTCGGCAGACTTAGCCAGACTACGTTATGTCCTTGGCAGAAGAGAACGGCAAGCACCCGTGTCTACCAAAAATCACACACCCGTACCTGCATCATGTAAAAAGAAAAAATTAGTGACAGGGGAGGCAACAACCACAACCAATGACCTACTTATACGTTTTTTGCCATTGACAACGGTTTGCACATTTTTTCGTAATACCCCCGAAATTAGAGTGGTCTGGAGAGGTCGTTGGTTGGGGTGTAAGCGATGGTTGGTATATGTGGATGGTGGGCAGCTTCGTCACCGCTTCAGAGTGTCACGGGGTAGGTGTCTGTGTCCTATCACATTCACGTCAGCTTCATTCGATGTTGAATAGTTGTCCACTTCGTCAGGAGTGGAGGCATTGGTGTACGTCTTGAAGGTGGTGAAGTGGCTTGCTACTTTGGTCATCAGATTCTTCATGGGCAAAATATTGACATCGGGGATGGCAGCACATACAGGTTTGAGCACGGACCATACTCAAAGGGCATGGAGCAGATTTACTTCATGAGGGGAGCCGTTTGCCGAAGGTTGTAGGCAAGTGACACGATTCATTTCCCTGACAGCGAGCGAAGCTTTTTGGTCCCTCAATGGTCATTGAGAGAGCTGAAAAACTTTGGCTATACTGATGGCTGGCAATGGTGAGCACTGCTCCCGGAGGTATGTTTTGAGGTCGTCGTAATCTATTAGGGTGTCCATTTGGTTGCAAAGCCAATCTGATATTTCCTAGAAAGTGTCCTCGGGGATCGCTGAGAGAACATAGTCTGCTTTGGTGCTTGAGTGAGTCGCGCTGAAACCAGGCAAATGCCTCTGTACTGGCAAAACGGTAGTTTCAGTGGTGGGGCGTTAATAATACAATCAGTGTCTGAGGGCGGCATAATCAAGCAGTAAGTCACAGCAGTGAAGGGGAAGGCGGGAGGGAGCTGGACACTCCGGTGGTCACCATTGTGGGAGGCACCAATTAGGTGATAACTGAGAGGCGAGGTGAATGCAACTAAACTTTATCAGGCAATCATTGAGTTTATATACATGGACTTGCGAGCAAGAACGTGATAAAAATTCAAACATAATCGAACATGAGCTAGCATGCTTACACAGGTTGGTCTATTAATAGTGCAAGGGGGAGCTAGTGTTAAGATAAAATATGAAACCTGTTACAGTGTACGAGCGTGTATGAAACACGTGCAGTACATAGAATTACTCCGGTTGGTAGGCCTTAGATAGCAGTATTAATTTCAGCTAATTTTGCAAATAACTCTGGGTATTCAGAATGGTTGAACCAATATACTCTGAGAGAGGATCATCTTTACATTCAACTGCCACGTGTCCTAATTTTCCAGATATGAAACATGTTCATGGATGTCCACTACAGAAAATTAAAAACGTAAACCTATTCATGGTAACTGATGCAAGAATCTTAATCCTGCAGCTCAAATGGGTCATTCTCAATGGATATTGCCGTTTTGGTTGTTAAAAGATTATCTATTTTGACAATCACATTTCTCTCGTCAATCAAAAGAAACCTTCCCTCTAAATTGATAAAGTTTTTTGTTTTTTTAAATGTCCTGGATATAGGCTTCGAGTTTCACAACAATCTTCTTTAGACCTAACTGCTGAACACCATAGTCTTCCAAGTTCTCGTTGATCTTATGTAATATAATGTACACTTCATTGTCATTAACCTTTTAAGATAGTTCATCTTGTACCACGCTATCAAGGAAAATAAGTTCAATAAAGAATGCCATGTTAACAACGTTTAGTGTACCAAGGGGAAGAACCATCATTCAATGATCACCGAATAGCACTATAAAGTCAAATAGATATAAATGAAACGTAATTTTGCAACCAGATTTCTATTGAATGAATTCACGGGAATCTCAGTTAGCTGTTATATATACTGTATAGTGATGTGGACGGTAACAAATCTTCTAAGTTATCCGTCGGAAATGCTATATATATATATATATATATATATATATATATATATATATATATATATATATATATATATATTGTATATGTATATAAATATATAATTTATATACATATACAGTATATACAAACACATATATATATATATATATATATATATATATATATATATATGTATATATATATATATATATATATATATATATATGTATATTATATATGTATATATATTTATATATATATATGTGTGTATATATATATTTGTATGTCATATATATATATATATATATATGTATATATATATATATATATATATATATATATATATATATATATACATACATATATAACTCAATTTTCAGAACAAGCCTTTCTCTCACGAAACACAGTTACCCCAAACTTTTCCTCCTTAGTTATTTTTCTTCCTTCACATTTCCATTTTTCTTCTGGTCTCCCCTTCATTTTCCTCCTCCTCCTATTGCTTAGAATCCCTCATAAAGCTTTTATCGCTTCGTTGTTTGAGTCAGATTAACAAACGTCATTAGGGGCTGCGTGAGGGGCTCATAATAAGCATTTTTAGAGCAAGGAGGCGATATTAAACGTTAATCACTTCCCTGTAACTCATAAGTCTTATCTCCAAGTGGCAGTTGTTTATAAGAGAGCTCTTACTTGTAAAACCTTAAACACGCTCCGCTTATTTTAACGTTTATTTTCTTTGTTTTTTTTTTTTATTTTAGATTCATATATGTCTTTATTTATTAAAGTAATGATTGCAGTATACCTAGTTATTCTAATTATTTATTCTTGTTTGCTTTTATTTATTAGTTTTTATTATACGTTTCACAATCATTAAGTCAAGTGTCTTGTACATCTGTAAGGGATCCATCTGCCATGCATATGATGTTTGTTTTATTTTTACCATATTTTTTATCTATCTATCTATCTATCTATCTATATATACAGTATATGTATGGAAATGTATATATATATATATATATATATATATATATATATATATATATATATATGTATATATATATATATATATATATATATATATATATATATATATATATATATATATATATATATGAATGTGTGGGTATATGTAGAATAAGAATCTTATGATAAAAAAAAACTGAATGGCTGAAAATATTATCAATCCGATATCATGTAGTTGTTTAATTAGTGACTTGATGAAATTTGAAACTGAAGTGTTGGTACAGGCTCTAGTCTCCTTCAAAAGTACCAAAAAATGTCAGGTATTTTATGAAATATTAAAATAAACCAAGATGTAATCTCAGGATCTAGCTCACTGAAAAACAAACAAAATTCTAGTGTTATTTTATCCAAAGTATCATATCGAATGGATTCATCCCTTGATAAGCAACAAATATATACAAGAGAGAATGAATGTCTTGTATAAAAGAAAATAACAGGAACAATAGTATAAGTAAAGAACATCTGGTGAAGGAAATAGATTAGATAATCACATGAAAAAAATGAGAATAGCGAGGAAAGGCAAAGCCGACTAAAAGAAAGACTATTTTTGAGGCGGAATCACCCAGAATCCCGAGGGGATGAAGAGAACATTCGTTTAGCTCCGAGCATTATTTATTGGTTACCAGACTTGAATGGAACTTTTCTTCTTTATGCATCTTCCATGGAAAGGGAAAAACCATCCATATTAATTGCATAATAATAACAGGGTGTAGTTTCTGAAATGAAAGACCTTGCTCATAAATTTCCAATATTCTAGGTAAGGACTGAGAAGGAAAGACATAAATGTAAACACTTTACCTGATAAAAACAGGAATGAATGTTGCATTCTGTGTGATCAAATACTGTTCGTAATATAATGTTTGCTAATAATTGAGAGGGAAATGCAACTACAGGAAATCTTCAAGTTAGTATTTTCAAAGAAGGAACGTGTGATGGTTTTAAGTGCTGTTAATATGCTTGTTCTGTGTTGCATATATTGTTTTAAAGAAACTAACTTTTATATACGATACAGCATGAAGATATTCAACGTAGATTTATCACACCATTACATCTTATTATTAAGAAATAATTTATGTTGTAAATCCCTTTACTGACATAAGCCCGTTGAGATACTACCGCTATTGGGTCCTTTGATTAGATAGTCTACATTGGATCCCTCTCTGGTTAAGGCTCATTCTCCTTTGCCACACGTACAACCAATAGTCTGGCCTATTCTTTACACATTTTTCTCTTTCTTCATACACTCAATAACACTAAGATAACCGAAAAAAATTTCTTCACTTAAGGGGTTAACTTCTGCACTTCACTTTCAACTTGGCTATGGTACAAGAGAATCTCCCTCTTTGGTAAGCTCTTCTTCTAGAAGGGCACTCCAAAATCAAATAATTATTCTCTAGTCTCGGGTAGTGCCATAGCCTCTGTACCTGGTCTCGCGCTATCTGGGGTTAGAGTTCTCTTGCTTGAGGGTACGCTCAGGCACACCACTCTGTTTCCCTATTTCCTTTCCACACTGGGTTATTTTCCCTGTTGGAGCCCTTAGACTTATAACATTATGCTCTTCCAACTGGGATTCTAACTTAACGAGTAATAATAATAATAATAATAATAATAATGATAATAATAATAATAATAATAATAATAATAATAATAATAATAATAATAATAATAATAAAATATTAATATAGTAATAATGATATAATTATGTTAATATTAATACTAATATTGATATTAATAATAATATTATTAATGATAATAATAATAATAATAATAATAATAATAATAATAATAAAAATAATGAGCAATCAGAGATTTCAGAACTCCGCCAATGAATATTGCCAACATTTAACCAGAGTCTACGGTCATCGCCACCCACTTTTCATATGCTGCCTTTACAGTAGATGGTGAAAAGTGGTACGCTGATTTAGAATCGTGATCTTGATCCGTATAACCTACAAAAATTCATAGTTTCTTCCGATGTATAATATCTATCCATCGTTAGAATTTGTTGAAAATCCAATGTGGCAATTAGTTTAGACGTAATCTTTAAAATTGTGAAAAATGCAATTCCGGATCTGGTACCGGATCATCTCCAAAGGTTAATTGAGTCGCCCATGGCGTAAGATTTATCTGTGGTGAAAATTTCGTAAAAATCTGTTAGTCTGTTTTAAAGTTATCTTTAATATGACGTAAATGCAAATCCAGATTTAGAATCCGGATCCAGATCATCACCAAAATTTACTGGGTTCGTCCATGACGTAATATCTATCTGTGGAGAGAAGTTCGTCAAAATCCGTCGTAGTTTGGACGGAATCCTGTCCACACACAAACAGACAAATGTTAGGAAAACAATCTTATCCACAGACAGACAAATGAATATATAAATCGACTCAAAAGTATAACGTCCTTGACGAAGATAATAATAATAATAATAATAATAATAATAATAATAATAATAATATTCCATAACATTTTGCGCATCGTTAACCATGGTCACCAAGGTCGTGTCAGGCATCTTTTGCTTCTTATCAGACGAGTCACGTCAGGAAAGATAAAACGAAGTCTTTATGCCCTTAATCAGCAGATTCCTCTTATGTTTTAATTTCATTTCTTTTTGAAAGGTTACAAAGATTGAAATAGCGTCCGCATTCATGCGATTATGATTAGGTTAGAAGGAAATGTTTTGCTATTCAAGAGTGGGTATTTTAGATGGTTGAAAATTTATCTTGTAATTTGGATGTGCGAATCGGTTTTATTAGATATTTATTGTCGCACACACACACACCAACAGATATATATTTATATATAGTGTGTTTTGTATATATATATATGTATATATATATATATATATATATATATATATATATATATATATATATGTATGTATGTATGTATACAGTATATACAATATATATACATATATATATAAATATATATATATATATATTTATATGTATACAGTATATATATATATATATATATATATATTATATATGTATATGTATACAGTATATATATATATATATATATATATATATATATATATATATATTATATATATATATATAATATATATATATATATATATATATATATATATATATATATATATATATACTGCACACACATACAAACATATGTTATATATCCACTCTCGCATTTTATATGCTATACTGCACAGTTTTTCTATTATCGTTACCTGCTCGCATATTTTATACTGATCAATGATCGTCTAGACTTTTTCTTTGTTGCAATCCAAGAATCTTTTTGATATTTCAACCTCGAATTTATTCATTATTCTTAAGATGGTTTGTATTCGTTGTTAAGTGTGTATTCATTTGCTTCCCATTTCTTCATGTATACAGTACACAGTGCTGTTGGGAGCAGGTATTTATTTATTATTGGTATTTAGTGTCTAGGTTTGTCGTTGTCAGCAATACAGTTATTTTGTTTATTTCCTCCTGTTAATCTATCCGTTTATCTTTACACGTCAATCATCTCTGTATAATTGGTAGCCAGATTATTTTTACTTGTTCCTCGTGACAGATTATTATCATTTCTAAGGAAGCATATTTCTTTCAATTGAGTCAGCTAGATATTCACTAGTTCCGGTTCTCCTGTTATTCATTATTGCTTTTCAGAAATAGAATGCGATATGAACAGATAACAGTAGATTGGATAGAATTGTTCGATTTGAGTGTTTGTTCATCTAATTCCTGACAATTAAAATGAGTTTCGGTGGCCTACTGGAAACGTCCCTGCCTGGCGATCGCCGGACTTGGGTTCAAGTCTTGCTCAAGCTCGATAGTTTCTTGTCGTGTCTCTAACTTAGCCATCCTTGTGAGCCAAGGAGGGGGATGGGATTTAGGGGAGCTAATAGGTATACCTGCTGAGTCATTAGTAGCCATTGCCTGGCCCTCTCTGGTCGCACCTTGGGGGCTGATCATACACATATATATATATATATATATATATATATATATATATTATATATATATATATATGTATTATATATATATATATATATATATATATATATTATATATATATATACATATGTATTATATATATACATATATATATATATATATATATATATATATATATATATATATATATATATATATATACAGTATATATATATATATATATATATATATATATATATATATATGAGTAGAGCATTGTCACTGTCCCTTTCCTCTTCCATTCATGAGTGGCCTTTAAAGTTATAGTTGTTTGGAGTTAAACACTCTATTTTCTATTGAAAATATCCCGCTTTTTCAATGATTATGACTTTTATATGTTGTCTTTTATAGTTCATCGCAAATAAATAATCTTCCCCTTTCCTCCATCGAGATTGCATGAGCAATTTTATGAAGTATACCAATATTTTTTAGGAGAGGTAATGAAAATAATCTAACATTTTACTCAATGCTTCTTTTTCGCTTGTAGTGCATAAATATAAATGAATACTGATCTTTTCTACCTTCGTTAAATTTATGGAATATATTAAATATATTCCAATATATTAACTTTTCCCTAAGCCTATACTAAATATATTTTTTAGCTTGTGTTCATTTTCTTATGTGCAAAATAGATAAGATTTTTCTATCCCTTTCTCTTGTTTTGGAATATACAGTACTCGTTCTTTTTCCGCTCGTGGAATTAATAAAGTTGGGGAGTGATTTGGATTATAGGAAGTACTTAAGTCTCTTCCACTTGTAATTAATCCAACAAAAATTACCGGTTTTCATCTTATCTCTTAGATAGATAACACATCTATACTTTTTCCACAACATTTAGATAACACTGTGTAACTCCAGTCAGGGTTTAACCTTTCCTTTTTTTTTAAAGGAAATATGTCATCGTTCGTTGTTTCATATATCCATCAAAAAGCTGTTTCTAGTCATTTTATTCCCTCTTCTTTCAAAGTTATACAGCCATACACGCCATGCTATACGATGAAATTTTAATTAGATTTTAGTTTTTAATCTTACACTCATTTGTTCTCATCCACTGTACATATCAAGACCGTGTCTAATTGAATTTCTTCAATAAATTCATAGCAATGTATCGGATGTGAATCGTATTTTGAAAATAGCTATTTGAAGCCATAACCTAATTGGTAAAAAATATGCAATGATATTTAACGTGGGTAATTAAGGCACTTATCATAGAAAAAAACAATATATATATATATATATATATATGTGTGTGTGTGTGTGTGTGTGTGTGTGTGTGTGTGTGTGTAAATATCACCCACGAATGGCATTTAATACCGAATTTTATCTTGGGAATATACATCCACTTGGAATTCATTTAATGGTAACAGCTTCTGGCCGGGTGGAGATTCGAACCCCCACCTGTTCGGCTGGAAACCATGCCTGCAGGGACCATACCGACTGAGCTATCAAGAGAGATAGCTCAGTCGGTATGGTCCCTGCAGGCATGGTTTCCAGCCGAACAGGTGGGGGTCTCTCTTGATAGCTCAGTCGGTATGGTCCCTGCAGGCATGGTTTCCAGCCGAACAGGTGGGGGTTCGAATCTCCACCCGGCCAGAAGCTGTTACCATTAAATAAATTCCAAGTGGATGTATATTCCCAAGATAGAATTCGGTATTAAATGCCATTCGTGGGTGATATTTACATTGATTGAAATCACGTGTGCTTGTGATATATATATATATATATATATATATATATATATATATATATATATATATATATATATATATAAACGCTTCATTGATATATGGTACTTCCTTTAAAGAAACAAGACAATAAACATTCATTTAAAGATTCACGAACTTTGTTTGAACAGGAACACTCAGTAGAGAGCATCACTCTTAATATGCCAATCTATTTCGCTTCCTCTATTATTTCCGGTGCCGCACAAACAAACATCCAGTGACGATTCACGAGTACCTTCAGCTTAAGTAGACGATTGATATCAGCTCTGACTGGACGTGTTTTATTTTTTCTACATATAAACATGGAAGAGGATATTGAGGTATATCTAATATCCTTACTAGAGGCTAATCATTATATATGAGGTAAGAGTCAGGAGACTATAAATGTCCTTTATAAGTAACCTTATAATATCAAATAGGCTTAGACCTCTTTCACATTAGCCCGCACATTTTTTTTTTTTTTTTTTTTTTTTCCAGGGATGGCACCGGACAAGAGGAATGAAGCCTTTTTACACTAGACTACACATTTGCCCTATCGCTGCATCCAAAGCTCAAATTTTCAACTATTTGACTTTGAGCTATAGAGTTTTGAAGACATTGTGAAGACGTTTATTATAGCTTTGTTTATTGATTTTAAATCAGCTCTGTTTTAAAGAAAATAGAATGGGCTTGGCCTTAATATCAGCTCTAGAATATGTACTTGGCAGTTATATGAATATGGTAGGTCTCAGTTTTGTGTATATTGTTGGGGCAATCCCGATATCCATAAGGAATTGGAAGCTCGTTGAAACATTGATGATAATAACGATGGTAATGATAATATAAAGATATATTTGATAAATTTTTGCCTTGTCTTCCCTCATTATTACTCGTTAACACGGCAATCAAACTACGAAAATTTAAAGTAAATGTCACCCTGTTCGGAGAGATATTAAGAACGTTAAGAAATGTCTAAAAGAAAGTGAATTGGTGTGTTTCATATTTCAATTGTCTGACCTTAATGGGTTTTGTTAAACGTGGGTTGTTGTTGTTGCAAATAAAGTGGGCCTTATGTAATGGGATCTTGCTTCTAGAGATACAATAACAGCGGTGAAACATTCTACCAGGATAACTTTCGGTGGCCATCGATGAAAAAGTGATAATTTCTTGCCCTTGTAACCGTCTTAAATTTGATGAACCATCCTCTTAGCAAATGGGCCTCCATGTTTTAGCCAACCTTTCTCTTTAATTTACCACCTTGTTTGTAATCAAACCTCTTTGTTTTGATTTTCCATTTTGCTTTAATCATCTGTAAGGTTGAAATAACAGAAAACCAAAGATGAATCCTGGAAACTGCGCCGTAGATTCAATAATCAAAGTCAATAATTACTACCATGTCCAAATCACTCTAACTGAAATAACGCTTCTTTAATTCCATAGGAACCCTGAAGGCAAAATAGCTCATATAAATTGGCATATTATGCTCTCTACTTCGTGTTTCTGTTTAAATAATGTTCGTGAATCTTTAAATGAAGTGTCTATTGTCTTAAAATGAAGTAACTTGTTACTTTAAAGGAAGTAGCTTACAGCAATGAAGCGCCTATTGTCGATAAACTGTCTCGTGTCCTTAGGTAAAGTGTCTTGTACTCTGCTTTATATAGACTGTATGTACAATGCCAAATCAAAAGTCGTGTGATTGGGGCTTTTAATGCTTCTTCAAAAATGCTACTGCGACTAATAACGCGAAAAATACAGGGCTTTGTTAGTCGTACTTCTGTTTCCTCTGTTTTCAACATTTATTTCTTGGTTACTTTTATCATGGACAGATTTTTGCTCCTTTAGATTTACCCCTCAAAAACATTGTTCTTCAGTTTTTCAGTATTCTGCAAAAATCACTGAGCCTTTGCTTCTTCGTCGTGTATGAAATTCTGTCTTTCAATTTTTTTAAATTTACGTATTTTTGCGCGGAGGCACGAGCATCATTGTTATTCCAAAATGGCGTCCCTTATTTATTCACAGGAACGAGCCGCACCCATGTTTTTTTTTTTCTTTTTTTTTCTGGTTTTTTTTTTTTTTTTTTTGCTCCCTGGTTTCATAACGAACTGCATTTTGAATTATATATTTCTCTTGTTTTCAAACTAATCCTGAACTAACTTCACTTATTTTTAAAGTGGATACACAGTTTTAACTTACTTTTTCTTTTATTTCCGTGTGTCATAAAGCGAAAAGAAAACTCCACAATTCACGCCTGGAGATCACATTCAACCACTCCGAATAATAGTCGCAATGATGCAAATTCCCATCAGCGAAGTGCAAACCTATTCGTCTCTTTCCCCTTTTATCTGAGCCATGACTTAGAGGCGTGCCACAGAAACAACGTATGCAAATTTTACACCCGAGCTTGATGGCACGCTATATTAGAGGCAGCAACAGCCCGCGGTATCATCGGTTGGAAGCACCGTTATTATGTGGGACACGTCTCGGTGACAGATGCCCCCCCTCCCACCCACCCACCCACTCCCTCTCTTTTCGACACTGCTGCCTTGGTCATGCTTAACTGCCACCTCGCGTGGTGCTGCCATCTAGGGAAATACCTTGCCTGGCAAATAATCTCCCTTGATGTAATCGGTGGGCGAGAAGTTTCGTGTCACTGGTTCCGTTTGAAATCATTTTTCTTTCCAGCCTCAAGGCTGACTTTGTTTGTTTGCCTCAGTTTACTCCATGTCGACCCTTGATGTTTTTATCTTAGGAATTTTTCGGTTGGTTGAAAGTGTTTTTCTTTCCTATATTTTTCTTTGCGGGTATTATAATTTGTACTTTTGATAGTTTATTAAAAAAAATTACAGTGTCCTTTTTACAGCTATTACTAATAAACCTAAAGATTTCGTTAAATACCTCCCGGACAATTATGATAAAGTCATCTTGAAATTTTAAAAAGTCTTGGACTTGGGAAATTTTTTAAGTTATTTTGTATGAAAATTAAGAAGTCGTCGTGTTGAAAGAGAGTGATTATTCCAAAGGAAGAAAAAGAAAAATACGTTTTGATAATTGAATAGAATTCTTTGTTTCCTCGTGCATTCTATAACCCGTCTTAAATAGTTCCCATTGCAAAGGTTGATTAGCATCTGTTGTTAGTAATAAAGTCTATAGTGAGGTCTTTGTTGGTAAGCGTTGGTGAATTCTGTTCGAGTTTGATAGTTATAATGAGCTAGGTCTTACTTCATCAATAAAAACATTTCATGTTTTGTTTCCTCTATCTGCATATTTCCCTCTCTTTTCTAAGATATAATATAATGACATGCTTTAACATAATTTGTTAAATATTTCTATTTTTATTTGACAGACATCCGCTTCACTGTATCGCTACAGTAAAATTTTGCAAATTAACGTAAAATGACAAAGCCTGCAAGGAAGTAAATTGATGAAGAACATCCGAAATGCAGTTGCATAAAAAGAGAAATTTACAAAAATAGACTTTTCGTGCCTCGTTCATTAGAGATTTTAAATCTTTTGAAGAAATGTTTGGTAGATGGGGCAACATTTCATTTTATTCACCCCAAAAGTTGGAATTTATGAGGCATTGGAAATATCACTCCTCCTTCCTTTGACAAATATGGCTTCATCATCCTGCTGCCTTATTGCAGGGGAAGATTTCCGAATAAAAACCACCTCAGATTTATGAAAGGGTTATAAAAACACACCGAGATTTATGAGGAGAGGTTCCAATATTACACGGGGCGTTTCACTCCACCTCGACATCTGGAACTACGTCTGGAACTACATCTGGAACTACAGGGAGGAATCCATTTGACTGACGGCCCTCGGAGGAAATCCCTTAGCGGGTTTGAATATTTCTTTATAGATTTCTCTTTGATTCCCAATGGACAGAATCACGGAAATGATCAGAAGAAAGGTTTTGCTTCTCTTCCTCTCTGAAGTATTGCCAGATCAGTCGTGCCAATCACCAATAATCTCATTTCATATCCTACTGAATATAGATTGATTATACTGTACAATTTGGTATTGAAGGCAGCAGCAAGCATTAGTATATAGTGTTTTAGATATCGATGTCCTGATTATAAAGTCTCTCTCTCTCTCTCTCTCTCTCTCTCTCTCTCTCTCTCTCTCTCTCTCTCTCTCTCTCTCTCTGTAAGCTTGCTTTATATATTTTGCGTAAGCCTTATAAATACCCCCTTTGAAATCCTCTTATATACCTCAGGTTAAGATATCCTGAAACATGAATATCTTTCATCTATTGGACACATCTTACGCCAGATACAAGTTCAAAGGGACACTTTGATATCGTACGGTTGCGAAGTGATTGCTTTTATAAACTATATACAATATATATATATATATATATATATATATATATATATATATATATATATATATATATATATATATATATATAAACAGTATATATATATATATATATATATATATATATATATATATATATATATATAAACAGTATATATATATATATATATATATATATATATATATATATATATATATTTATATATATATATATATATATATATATATATATATATATATATCCTGAAATTTTTAAGGTAATCTATTTCAGGGAAGACAGTTTTCCCATTTTCCCAATATTGTATCTCAATTAAAATTTCTTGCTTTCACATTTTTAAACAAAAAATCATAATTTATTTTTAATTACCTGTGACTTTTCATACATTCTTTTTTCATCTATGATATTTTTATGATACTATATCATTTTACCTCCTTTTTTTCTCCTAGTTATCTCTTATAAAACCAATCTTCGTTCTGTCTGCAGTTTCACTTGATTCGCTTCCTTCATATTTTTAAACACGCTGCAATTTCCGCCTTTCAAAAGCACGGTTTGTTTACATTGACAGATAATTTCATAAACGCAGAGTTATGCATTTAGGAGATCCCAAGCAATCTCCATCATGCTTAGGATTCCAGGGCGTTCGATCTAAACGCCTTGTTATAAGATAAATTGTAGCACAAGCACAACTGTACTTCATTTTGACTCCCCTCCTGCCGAAATAATTCAATAACAACACTGAATAATTGACTTAGCAATACAAGGCACAAAATTATTATTTGTTCGCTGGAATGCCAATGGTTATTTCTATGGCAAAATGTTGCAGGGACCTTTGTCAACGTTTTCTGTCGACTTTCATTCTTTACTCCTATCAGTTATTACAAATTCTTGCGAAATTTTAACTTTAACTTTGGGTTTAATGAGGAAAATATCTTTAGGCAATACAAGTCTATTATGGTATTAACGAGAAAAAAATATATATTATTTTTAGGCTATAGAAGTCTATTATGGTATTAACGATAAAAAAATATTATCTTCAGGCAATAGAGAAGTCTATTATTGTGTTATGGAGACAATAACAAACAAAGAATAATATTTAAGATGTTCTGTCTTCGTATCATATATCCAAGTGATATTTTTATATGTATGTTAATGTTTAAATTTTACATTTATCAACTGCTGTACTGTATACGTTACTTAATGGAAATATCTTGAACCGCATTATTTAGGAAAATGTGCGCTATAATCAAATAGAGTGAGTTATATATTTTTAAAAACACCTTATCAATAAAAATAACACATTAAAAAAATGTTCTTGAAATAATGTGAATTTTTAACATTTTAATTTCAGGGCACTTTAGTTTAAAAATCATTAATATCATCACTAGGGAGAAAAGATGAGTAGTAAAAGAATAATTCAAGTATCAAAGACGATACAGTTAATGACAGAGAAATTTTAATATCGTATGATTTGAAGCTTCGTTTAATGTTTATCAGAGAGCAAATGTGAACAGACGTAAACAGCAATTTCTTATGATAATTAGTTTCAGAATTTTACTTATAATAGTAATTATATGGTTAAATATTTTTCATTTATTTAGACAAAAAGAATCAGTTTTGATGACACTTTTTCAATAAATCTGATATAAAAAATAATTAACAATTAAAAACTGACAGGAGAGAATCGAAGTTTAATTGTCGTTAAAATCTTGACTGAGCTGTGTCGCATCATTATATGTTATTGATGCAATGAAAAATCTGATCAGTAAATTTTCCAATCGATCTTTTTAATTTTTTTTTTCATTTGCTTTGTGGCTGTTAGTCACTTTTATCTTCCATGTGCTGAAAGTAATGATGAATGTGAAACGTTAACACTTTTATGTTCTAAGCTTCATAATTTCAACAGAAATGGAGATAGGTTTAAGGTTTAATCCGTATATATATATATATATATATATATATATATATATATATATATATATATATGTATGTATATATACATATATATATGCATATATATACATACATATATATATATATATATATATATATATATATATATATATATATATATACATATATATATACATATATATCTTTGGCTGCTTTACGAAGAACTGGCAGTCATTTTGAACATTACTTGTAATTAGGACTTTTTGTATAAAGTGACATATAAAGACTTTCTCTATTGAAGTTTATGCTTCTATCATCAACTGAACGATTTCGCCCTAAAAGGTCACACATAACAGCTCCACATTTAAAAGGGATTTGATAAATTAATGATATTGCCCAGATAATAGTGAGAGCAATCTTTTTGTAGTATTTATTCACCGCAGTACCTTTTGAATATATATTAAAAATTTCATCCGAAACCGTAAACAGCAAATAAGTGGCCATACTCTCTTTCTATGGGCATCTGGATACAACTGGAAAAGATATGTGTAAAGAATGTAGGTTTGAATTTTGCGGAAATATGACTTGCAAAGTTTCAGTACTGTCTAGGGAAATCCTCTATCTCCAGATCTAAGCCATTTTAGCAGATGACATTTCTTGAAAATAGGATATATAG
The DNA here is from genome assembly GCF_036898095.1 of Palaemon carinicauda. Taxonomy (NCBI): domain Eukaryota; kingdom Metazoa; phylum Arthropoda; class Malacostraca; order Decapoda; family Palaemonidae; genus Palaemon; species Palaemon carinicauda. The sequence goes on along the minus strand of NC_090729.1, from coordinate 161,092,740 downwards.
CAACTAATATATGATTTACATATATGATGACATAATTTGTATTTTTCTAAAGTATACAGTATATGTATAAATGCATATATGCATAGTTCTAATACATATATATATATATATATATATATATATATATATATATATATATATATATATATATATATATATATATATATGCATTATCTTTACATATATATTTATAATGTATGCATGTACATTGTATGCGTATTTTTATGTGTAAGAATGATAGTTTTGTTTAATAATTCTCTCATATCATTTTGATACTTTCAAATATTGAATCACAAATACCACTTACTATCAAATTAACTAAATAACTTTGGCTCATGTAATTATATGATATATGTACATTCATTGTGGCTTTATTATCGAAATCCCCATTCTCTCTTACCTCTGTATTTTAAGTTAGTCGTAAAATTATATTTATTGAAATACAAGACAATATGATGTTATCAGTTTGTATCTATGGTTAATCTGTCAAAACTCAGACCTATGATGATTTTTATAATAATATTCTATCGATTATCCGGGTGCTTCACAATCATTCATGTCTGTAAAATGTAATTAAGCTTCATCTGATAACTTTCATTATTTCATAACTCTTTCAAGAATATGCAATAATAGATATTCAGTAAATCTCAAAAATACAAATTTAAGTAGATAAAAATTGTTAATGAAAAACATATTTTAAGAGATCGTTGTCTTGGAAACAACGCATTACACAACATTTGTTTTAGTGTCGTATGTAATATGCCAGT
>NC_090729.1:161034473-161084473 GCF_036898095.1 Palaemon carinicauda | reverse complement strand
GATCATAATTCCCGGTGAAATGTTGTCAACAGATTAGTCATGTTAATAGGTGGACAAACAGGAGAGTCCTTTTGATGCATTACAGTGAATGCCAATCTATTGTCAGGAGCCTTTTTATGCATATCAAAATGAGCATTGTAACTACTAAGACTATTTCCCAGAAGAGAACGTTGTAATCAACAACGGATTTATAATGCCTTTCCTTTGATTGGCTCGTTGATCTGACGTGAAGCCAGCCGATGTACTTTTACTGAAGATAAGGAATTGAAAAAAAGGAGAGAAATCTCCATGAGTAAAGTTATTATTGAATTATAGTTGATGTGGAAGTCTGCGTCATCAGTCGACGAAGGTGTATTTCGGTGAGGTACGCTTTACGGGATAGAACTAACGGTGATGATATTGCCCATGTAATTATTACCGTTTGGCTTTGACGGGAGGTATTGTCCTCGATACTGAATTGTTATAAGCATCTCTCTCTCTCTCTCTCTCTCTCTCTCTCTCTCTCTCTCTCTCTCTCTCACCTCAAGATTTGGAAGAAACTTGGTAGGTATTGTTTCAGGAAGTTTACTATTTGCATAAGTAATTTTAACCTTAAACCATTTTCCAAGGTCACAGGTCAGTTTGAGGGGCAAAAACATTTATCTTTTTTTTTCTCTAGAATGATGTCTGAAACTTGGTTAACTAGAAGTCTTAAGACAATTAGAAATTAACTGGAAAGTATTATACGTTTTTTCTTTAACTAGTTTTCAAGGTCCGAAGTCAGTTTAAAGAGCATGTAATATTTACTGATGTTGATGAAACTTTATGAAAGATACCTATTGCACTGGAGATTGTCTGCTTTGATAAATTTTGCAAGGTCAGACAATTTGAATAAAAATTTTATTTTTTTCTATGATTTTGATAATACTTGACAGGTAAACACCTCAGGGGTTAGTAATTAATTTATTTGAACACTTTTCAACATAAATGTCCGGAAAGCAAGAGTTAATGAAACTTAGTTAATATAATACTTACTAGTTATAATCTTTCGGTAAGTAAAAAAGTAAGGGCTAAGGATTATCTTGCTAAATATTTAAACTTAGTCTCTTTTCTGAAGGTCGTAGGTATATTTGAATTCCAAGTTTTGCTTCTCTCTGATTTTAACTAGACGATATTTAATTGTGCCTTTTATATATCTGAATAAATAATAGTTATATGATTCTGTTATTCAGATTCTTCGTCAGGTTGTGTAAGAATCATATAAGAGCGAAACGATAGCTTTCCAAATCTTGCATTTTACACTGCAATCGACTGAAATACTTTTTCATTAAATCTGATACCATGTTATTTTCACAGTCGCCTCTATTGCGTTCAATTAATATTCTGATTAAGATAGTTGTCATTTTCTGTGACTTAGAGGTTTTTGTAATGAAGTAAGTTCTGCTAGAAATTAATACGTTTTATGCTAGACGGACTATTTTTAGTGTAATTGATTCAGAGCACTTGAAAGCAACGTATTATTATTATTATTATTATTGTTGTTGTTGTTGTTGTTGTTATTTATTATTATTGTTGTTGTTGTTGTTGTTGTTATTTATTATTATTGTTGTTGTTGTTATTTATTATTATTGTTGTTGTTGTTGTTATTGTTGTTATTTGTTGTTGTTGTTGTTGTTGTCATTTATTATTATTGTTGTTGTTGTTGTTATTGTTATTATCATTATTTGTTGTTGTTGTTGTTGTTATTTATTATTATTGTTGTTGTTGTTATTATTATTATTATTATTATTATTATTATTATTATTATTATTATTATTCCACGATCATCATTTAAACCGAACATGCATTCATATGAAGGAAGCTTTCAAGGTAATTGCTTCCAAAAGCAAGCTAACGAATAACAGAAAACTCGGTTAAAAAAAATGGTTCTTGGTCTTTTGTCAAGTTGGTAGGGCAACCTTGGTAATACAGAGTTCCATTAGGATAAAACACTGAACGTGAATGCCTGTCTACAGAGTAGTAATGAATAATGAATGTTATCACTGAATTATTCAGCTGATAATTTTCAGCTGAATCCTTCAGAAAGCTCATGTATGTTGCCAAAAAAAAAAAAAAAAATATTGAAAGAAATTATTTTTTTTCACACACCAAGGCCCGCCTGAACAGACCTTTAGTGTTTGATGGAGGGGGAGAAATAAACCCGTAAAAGTAAAAGTAAAAGAAAATTAAAGACAAACTTCGTATTATTAAGCAGCCAAGTGGATATGCGAAAGTCATGTTATTGAAGGACTGAGCTTATAAGATGTAAGGGAAAAATGACGATTGGATATGAATGTTATAATGGAATAAAGATATGATTATTAAAGAATAAAGGAAACTGTAAATAAACATTGATAAGTTAGGCAGATCATATAATTAGCAAAGAATAAAGGACATTAAAAAATAACGGTAAAGGACGGAGAAAGTAAAGAAATGTTTAAACCTCGTAGTATAAAGGAGAATAACGAAGAGGACTAAGATTATCAAGAAAAGAAATATAAGCAAAGGGAAAGTAATTGATGAAGGATTCGGATTGGATTACAACAATAGCTGCAAGGGATTACAGCAGTGGAGACAAAAGAAAGAATAAAATAAAAACGAAGGTATTACTAGCTAGGTTCAATAAACAAACAATGTTTGATGAAAAATAAAAAAGTATTGCATAAAGTTGTAAGGAACTGCAAAAGGAAAAAGACTGAAACTACTAAGGGTTAATCTGTTGCTATTTCAAAACTAATTGTTATATTATTATTATTATTATTATTATTATTATTATTATTATTATTATTATTATTACTACTACTAGTTGATCTACAACCCTAGTTGGAAAAGCAGGATGCTACAAGCCCAAGGGCTCCAACAGGGAAATAGTCCAGTGAGGAAAGGATAGAGAAGTATGCATAAGTGTACCCTCAAGCAAGAGAACTCTAACCCAATACTCTGGAAGACCATGGTAGAGAAGCTATGTATTGGAGGACCAATATAGAATGTAAATAAAAAGTAATAAGGTATACAGTTTTTAGATAATAAAATAAGGGTAAAGCATGGGAAACTGAAATTTAACTTAAATATAAGGATGACAAAATTAACAGTCCATTTTAAACATATAAAAGATTAATTTCAAGGTAATAAAAAAAAAAAACCCAAGGCACCTTCAATAAACTGAGTAATTATAAAAGTAAAACGCAGTTGTACAAGAGTGAAGAAAATAACTGATATAAAAGACAAAAGCTAAACCACTAAAGATAATAAGTCTAACCATGAAAAATATGAAGAAATATTCTGAAATTCGACATAATCCAAAATAAAAGGTATCCTCTTCAAACGAAAGAGAGTGAACATCGTGTTATAATTTTCTTGCAAAACATTTCGCTTTGCTTTTTCCTGAGGAAATATAAAACAGATTATCTACACTGTGAAGAGAAAGGCAGACACAGAAATCAAGAGAGAGAGAGAGAGAGAGAGGAGAGAGAGAGAGAGAGAGAGAGAGAGAGAGAGAGAGAGAGAGAATTAAAGGCGAGAACTTCAAGCTAAGTTTGAAATATCACCATTACTTGTTAATGTTCAGTATACTGATATCTTGCGTAATTTTTCTCTTATTAGAAAATGTTTTCGACTGTTTTTTTTTTTATACGTTGGAATGTCATGAACACTTATTTTAATGTTTTACTCTAAAATATTTTGAAAATTAGTATTGTTATTTACTTCATTTATTTCGAACGAGTCGTAGATGGAAAAGTTGCCTATTTTCGAGAATTATATCAAGCCATCGTAGCAATAATGAAGAAGTGTCATTGAAATTGACTTGCCATTCGTTTTCTAACTATCTGCAGACGAATGCAGCCTAGAGTCATAAGTATCTGTTATTTAGCTTGTCTTGTGGGATGTCTGGTAAGTCTGCTGCTAAATGTATACGCTTTCGCATTGAGATGATTTAGATAATCAATGTTGTTTGTTATCTCTGATGTTCTGCTATCATTTCAGAGCAAATAATATTAAAAATTATGAAGGAAAAGCATATGCATCAGAAATTTCTTTTATGTTGTGAAAATAATTTACTAAATCAAGTTGTTAAAAAAAGAAGGAACTAATAGAATGATATTAACATTTAAGGTTTAAATAAGGTAAGCAAATTAGTAATATTACTAGGATTTCATGATCTTAGATTCTCAGTGTTGAAGCGTTTTCCTAATTCTGGAAGCTTTCTGCAATAACTAATTATACCCATTCAAATAATTAGCCATAATTACTATCCACATTTCGAATCAAGTCTCCTCGTTGTAAAATTAATGATTGAATATGTAAAGAAAGAGCAAACATTGAAATTTTCTCAGTTGTCTTTTTTATCCGGATCATAAAATCGTATATATTCGGAGGCTTCCCGAGTAAATAAATTTCCTATTAGAAAAAACATAAAAAGATTTAGGTTTAGCAGAAAATTACCCAGAATTAGCATTGTTTAGTTTGAGTTTGTTTTACTGTTATCCAGCTGAAACATTATGGAAATAATAATAATAATAATAATAATAATAATAATAATAATAATAATAATAATAATAATAATAATAATAATAATAATAGGGAGGAATTAAATGATTTATGAGTAAATTTTAGGGGAAGGAAGAGGAAGATACAAAAGGGGTAAAAAAAAATTAGCAAGGAAAAAAAAAAACAATCAACAAAACCCTAAGGATGTAAGAATATCGATACCAATAGATCAATCATATCAAATTGAAACCAATGGGGAAAAAAAGTTCACATAAAAATTTAGAATTTGCACATGTTGAAAATATATTGAATTTGATCAAGTTAAGGATATGCATTTGGAAAATAACTTTTTATGATTATTATGCCCCTGTTTGTGGTAGTTTATTAAAGAGCAAGTTTTGTAAACATCAGAAGCATCCTGTATCAAGACCTCGATTTTATCAAAGCATTCTAAAGCAATGCGTTCGTTGTTTTTATTCTTATTTCATTTCAACGGGAGCAGAACCCCCCCCCCTCTCTCTCTCTCTCTCTCTCTCTCTCTCTCTCTCTCTCTCTCTCTCTCTCTCTCTCTCTCTCTCTCTCTCTTTGTCACACGGAGGTAGGTGGGAGTGAGTCTGAGGCCTTGGTGATTAACGTTATTTTGGACGTCTGTATCCATCTGATGGTTCTATATAGCTTTCAGTTTTGAGGCTTTGTCTTGAAATTGACTGAGTTATTAAAGGTCAAACCAAAAAAAAAAGAAAATAAATATATATATATATATATATATATATATATATATATATAAATGTGTGTGTGCATGCGCGCACGCGAGCATGCGTATCTTTAATCTGTCATTCTCATTATATGAGCTGCCCATGTCCATTACTTTTTCTTATATGTTGTTATGATATCCTCTACATTAGTTTGCTCTTGTATCTATGTTGTAAGTAGTTTATGTTCTTAGGCTTTAGTACGGTTCCATAAAGACATTAAGATTAACAGAATGGACCCTAGAGATTGTAAAAGAAGCAGAGGAAGGAAGGGAAGACGATGGATTGACGTACCAAGAAAAGTTGTGGCGTGGACTGACACAGAAAGAATATAAACAGACGCAAGGGGAAAGACATATCTGTGGTTTTTATTCTGCAGTGGACTAGAAACGGTTGATGATGATGATTGTGTGTGTGTGGGGGGGGGGGGGGCACCAATTGACAATATCTCCTTCAGCATAGCCGATAAACGACTTGTCACCCTACAACTGTAGGTGAGGCGCTATTATCTTTCTTCCTACTACGTGAGTATCCATCTAATTAATGGTTAATCCATAACCCAAGTCCCTGGAATAACTGCCCCAGTAACTAGACCTTGAAATAGAAGTACTGCTCACCAATTTAGGTAGTTATTTTTTTTTACTTTTTTTAATTTGCAGTGTTTTTTTTTTTTTTTTTTTTTTTTTTTTTTTTTTTTTTTTTTTTTTTTTTTTTTTTTTTTTAGTAACTGACGTAAATAAATATACGATCCTGAACCAACGCACAGTATATCTCGGGCTTAGGACAAGAGCAACAATAAAATATCTACTGATTATGAATCTTTTATAATAGTTATGGTATTGATGATTATAATATACATGATAATTGTAATAATGATGATGATAATAATTTTAATGGTAATGGCATTGCAATTGATACTAAAAAGTAACAAAAAATCATGTATATCGTATCATGAACAACAGTGATAATGATAATGATATTGATAACATATGGTGTGGCAGTAATTCTAAGAATGCGACGGATAATGATAATAACGAAATTTCAAAAACAAATCACTTATTTTTTTGGTGCGTAAACTTTCGAAAAAATATTTGATGCATCGTAGATATGTTTTCTTTTCAATAGTGATTCTGGAGTAATATTCAAACATGAAATGTACGTTATGGTTCTAAGTTTCGAACTCTGCAACAGAGCAAGCGACCCTTTTAATCTATATATAAAATAGTGATTATGCTAACTGCCTTTCCATGTCTTGCTTATACTGCTTGATTACCTTCTCTGAGCAGCACTCGGATGGTAATTGTTTTCGTGCTGGAATTTTTGTCGTTTACGTCATTGAAGCTGATTGAGAAATCGCTGAATAGAGAGAGAAAGCGCTGAACTTCTGCCTTCCTGGAACCAGGTGAACGCTTGTCTGCTTGTTTCTAGAATGATTTATTGTTAATTCGTCCTCCTCATTTATTTATATCCTTATTTCCTTTCCTCACTGGGTTATTTTTTTCCCTATTGGAGCCCTTGGGCTTATAGCATCTTGCTTTTCCAGCTAGGCTTGTAGCTTGGCTAGTAATTATAATTATAATAAAAGGGCGGCAATTTCATCAAGGTGGTGGTCTTACGCCACAATATGTGTTCATGTTTTATGAGATTTTCATATAGATTATGTAGTACGGACCAATGAAGTTTTTCTTCGGTGTATAAAAGAAATTGACAGAGACTTGTGCGATAAATCTGTATAATTGATAAATCGTAAGAGAAGGGTAACCTTTATACATAAAAACACTGAAAAACTAGTGGGGGCACTCAGTAGAGCTCAGACCTCCGCCGCGGCAGCTTATTTCTTGACCTTTTGCTCTACCTTGACCTTGACCTTTGACCCTAACTTGTATTAATTGGTGTAGATTTCCATACACTCAAATATGAACCATGTTTGAAGTCTCTGAGATAACTATGTTCAAACGTATGGTTGATTACGTGAACTTGACATTATGTTTGACCGGGACCTTAACCTTCCAAAAGTAATAAGTCCAGCTTTTTACATAACAGTTAATCCCTGCAAGTTTCATTACTCTACGATTAAAATTGTGGCTAGGAAGCTGTCCACAGACAAACACACACACAAATTATAAACACACAATCCCGGGTGAAAACATAACCTTCCAACTTCGTTGGCGAGGTAACCATCCACCATCATTACTTTTCACATTTTTCAGCCATTGCACCATTTCATTCCTCTTAATCCTGTTTTTAATCCAAATCCAATCTGGCTCATTTGGGGTATACAGAACAAGTCAGGTTTCTTTGCTGATGAAAAACCTGCTGAACTGCTAGACAAGCAAGACTTAGTCGTATGGGAAAGGTTTTAAGTTCTTAATTGCAAGTGAAAGATAAGGATTCTACGAACAAACATCTCTGGAAAGGCAACTGCAAATTATGAACCTTCTCAGTCTTTCCCCTGGCGAAGCTTTGTTGATATTTGTGAATACAGATGAAAAGAATAAATGATCATTAAGCCTAAAGGAGGTAAAGAGACAAGCAAAAAATAAGTAAAAAATGGAAGGACAATTGTGATTATTCTAAGCATAATTTTAACCTTATGAGGACGAATTGATATCAGAGAATTCTAAAGGAGAACGGGCGAAGGAAAGGAAAAGGATAATTTCTGAATGCAAATACACAAAAAAGAGGAATAATACGACGATAACATTATCCTCGAAAGGAAAAAAAGAAGTGTCCTCAACAATTATCGTAGCTTCACAGAGAAAAGAGAGAAACGGCAGTTTAAAAACTCATGGAAAGTTTCTTAGACGAATCTTGTTAGCGTTATCTTACAATTTGGTTCATCTCCATTCTTTCTTCGTTTTATTTAACGGGGAAATTAGAAGAATCCCATTGATTGGACTTCTCAAGAGAATGCTTCGACTGAGCAATATAATTCTTTACTCAGACGTCTGGTCCGGGATTCGCTCGCAGAAGATTTTCTTTATAACTCAGCAAGAAAATTGGGATATCCTCTTCAACGTCAAATTCCTTTCCAGGATCCAAGAATTTGGCAAATGCTCTATATCTTTCCTCTTTTTTTTTTTTCAATTATATAGATTAGATATTGTAATCTCAGGGTTTATATATTCCTTATTATTATTATTATTATTATTATTATTATTATTATTATTATTATTATTAATATTATTATTATTATTCAAAATAATCTTGATAACTGCACGCCTTTTTTATCAGAAAATTAGATAAATTACCTTTACATAAACACTGATCGTGATTTATTTTTACTTTTCTCTCTTCCTTTGTTGTGTCCAGAAAAAAAAATCAGATCAAGTTAAAAAGTACACTGACGGGTCGAGGATAATTAACGGTAATTATAAATTCGTGAAATGTAAGTTACGCAAAACTCATGGCAGAAATCCGGATCCGATGAGTGGTTTTTTTTTTTTTTTTTTTTTTTTTTTTTTTTTTTTTTTTTTTTTTTTTTTTTTTTTTTTTTTTTTCAAACCGCAAAAATTCCTCCGTAGGTGGCATATTTGTGCCAAAACATCCTATAACCGAAATTTTTTTACGATCTTCCCCCAATATCACAATCCTTATCAGTTATATATATATTATATATATATATATATATATATATATATATATATATATATATATATATATATATATATGAAAATAACATCCTGGCTCATCTTCATAAAAAAGGCAAATATATCGTATGGTGTTGGTGTGGGTGTAGATGAGTATATTTGTGATTAACGTGTATGTATGGGAATATGAAATACGATGATTATGATTTACACACTGTTCCGTTTCTATTTTGTATATGTAGCTTTCTGCTGCACATATCACTATACAACTATGTTCAAAGAGACTGTATGTGCAAAGTGAAATATAGCACTCTTATATTTGTAACAGTATGGAATTGATTAAGCGCTTTAATTTTCAAATTTTAACGTATGATTTATTGTTTGGCCTTGAAATCAAGCATTTTGCTTATGCAGATGATCTTACTCTCTTTGCATCAATACATCTCCTTAATATAAACCTACTGTTGCTGACTTCCTCAACAGAGATATGAACAAAATTATAGTACTTGAAGTTAAACTCCACCAAAACTTAAACGTATGATTTTTTTTTCTTTTTCTTTTTTCTAGGTGTAATTCTTGATTACCATTATCACTTTTGATAAACATATCCGGTATGTTTCTTTTTAAATTGCATTGATAAACATATCTGGCATTTCTGTTTTTAAATTGCAAAAGTAAAGAGTAGGTCTATATTGAGAAATGCTTCAAGAATGTTTGCAGTAATGTACTCGCGCGCGCGTGTGGGTGTGTGTGTGTATATATATATATATATATATAATATATATATATATATATATATATATATATATATATATATATATATATATATATATAAACTGACGTCCGGCTGTGTGAATTTAACGATGATATTGCTAGCCTAAAGTTCCGGCGTTACCATTCAGCTTCCACTGATACCAATTCACAACTGAGTCAATTGCTAATTCTATGCCAGGTGTATACTTTCATGACCTACAGTAAGACCGTGATACCATTGAGACCCACCAGTAAATTACATATTTGGTTTCGATTAGCAATATTTTAGTTCTCAAAATTGGGTTTCTAGTAAAACACATCGTGTGGTAGTTGTGAACAAGTAACAGCATAGTCCACTGAGAAAAGAGATCACATGGGAATTACGTAATTTCTTAGCGTGAATTATAGATAATAATCAATGAATCGTTCTCGTTATCTTTAATATAGGCCAATTTTAAAAACTCCCATGGAAATTTACTTCGACCGTGTAACAAAATATTTGTTCTTAATTGTTTTAACTTCTCGAGTGAAGATCCCATCAGAAACTTGCTTTTTCCTAAGGTTTATTACTAGTGAAATATGATAATGTGCATGTATGTACAATGAAAGCTTTTCCTATGCCATATCAAATGTAGCTCATTTCAGGTTAATTTTGTCTCTACCATAAATACCGGCCTTGAGTCAAATAGCTATTTAGCGCGATGGTAAGCCTTTTTCCCTATCACTAATTATTTTGCTCAAAAAAATCTGGGATTAATTTTTCCAAGAAATTGATCCAAGATTTTTCAAAAATCAAAAAGATATTTGTTAAAAAAGAAAAAAAAAATAAGTCTCTTTAGCTATAGAATGCAGCTATTCTAGGAGAGGGGCACTCCAAAATCAAACCATTGCTCTCTTGTCTTGGGTAGTGCCATAGACTCTGTACCATGGCCTTCCACTGTCTTGGGTTAGAGTTCTCTTGCTTGAAGGTACACTCGGGCATACTATTCTATCTTATTTCTCTTTCTCTTGTTTTGTTAAAGTTTTTATAGTTCATATAGGAAATATTTATTTTAATGTAGTTACTGTACTTAAAATAATTTAATCTTTCTTATTTCCTTTCCTCACTGGGCTATTTTCTCTGTTGGAGCTCTTGGGCTTATAGCATCCTACTTTTCCAACCAGGGTTGTAGCTTAGCAAGTAATAATACTAATGGTAATAATAAGTATAGGAAAAATAATCAGCACAACTGTCGCTGCCACATTCATACTTTAGCTGCTGAAAAAAATCTATAACATTAGACGCTTCATACACCTACTCAGAAGAACCATCAGTGACACTCACACACTGCACCACGATTCCTCCTTATCTTGCACGCGCTCCAGCGGCTCCAGGGTATCAAGTGTCTTCCTTTCTAATATATTTTTCTCACTATTTACCCAACCATTAGTAGGCCTCTCTGTGCATGATCAAATCTACCACCAGTAACTCCTCATTCGATGTTTTCAAAAGTAATGGAAACTAAGATATTTAGTAGGTTAAATTTTTAAAAGTCCAGATAATCAAGTTGATGAAACTTCTCTTGAGAGGCGGAAATTTCAGGAAATCGAGTATCCTCGTGATCCACCCTGTGTCTTAATTGAAGTTTCTATATTCCCAAATCACTCATAAAGGAAAACACTCCCATAACAGACGCCAATCCCAAATTCCTTGAGCATGATGCTGTAGATAAACATATAATACGGATGGTTCAAATTCTGAGAACTGCGTTTTATGTTCTGTAATTTACGAGGAGGAATCATATTTAGCCGAATTAGGCTACCTGACTATGCCTCTGTATTTATTAGTCTAATGTAGATATGACAGCATTGGGGAAAGCCTTGGAATTTGTCTTATAAACTAGCGTTTGTTTTATACTGAGTCCAAGAGTGCATCAGTCCCTCTTCAAAGCTTTATTAGCCCAAAATTGTTAGTTCGGAAAGCTCAGCTCTTTCAATGCCTGTCGACACAAAACTGTTCATATCTGTTGGGATCCCTCTCTCGTAGGAATTCGTGGTAATGACCTACGTAGCAGACAGGAAAGCGAAAGAATCTCCTTTTGATTTGGGTTACTCGAAGCAAAAGATTTCCCACTCCGATATGAAAATATTCTTTTACTTTTTTTATTTACAATAAACGATATTGGCGTCAATGACCTTAGATGTCAGGATGCCAGAAAACCTCGAGTCAATTAATCAATGAAAAGACTTATTGGGACCTATATTGTACGGAAATGTCAAGAGTGACAGACCTGTATACTCCTTGCTAAAAATATGAAGTATGAAAAAATTATGAGTCAGATTTAACCTTGACCGTCCTCATTTAATACCAGCCGGAGGATCGATGGTATGTACGTATCGGACATACGTAGATGATTCAACTTTATTTGAAATGGAAGTAGTGCATTGGAGTGTGCTCATTTTGACGGATTACTGTCATTTAAGCACATTCTCTCTGATGGATTGTTCATAGTACGTAAACCAGCGGCGAAAATACTTTAACCATGGTGAATCCGTTGCCGAGATTTAGGAGATATCTTTTACATCGAGTTCTTGTGGGGTATGTACGAGATATAGAGTTTTCTAATGAAATTTAGTTTACGTATATCAATTATCCCCTTAGTTATATTTCTAACGTTATGAATATATTCAGGAGTATTCAGATATTTTTCTATTAAAATTTTTAATTTTTTTGTATCTATTTTTTATTTGAATTTAGTTCGTTATGGGAATGAATGACCTAACCAGTCCCAGTGCTTGGACACTGACCTAAAACCTTTAAACTGAAATATAAGTCTATATTTTAACTTGTTTTTTTTTTTTTTCTGACTAAAAGATAAAAAAGGAGATTGCGTGGGAATGTTCTTTCCTCGAACCGTCGCTTTGTTGACAAAGAGAAAAGTCGAGATAGTTCGAATAACAACATATTCTTAGCTTCATAAAAAGCAGAAAAAATAATTGAAATTCCTTTTTAATTAGACGCCGCCTTTGCTAACTTATTAAACTTACCTGATATAGCATAACGTGGAGTGTGTTTTTTAGCATTCAGCATATCCTTGTTATTTACATTCTTGTTTTACTGCTTACTTTTGTATGTTATTATTAACTTATCTATGCGTCTGTCTTATTTGCAAATTTTACTGCAAAACTAAAGTGAAAGTATTTGATGTGTCTGAACGATCATTAAAGCACTTTGTTTTTATTGCAAGGAGTACAACAAAACATGAGCGAAAATCCTTAGCTCAATTATTTGGCTGTGTTGGATATTTCACAGAAAAAAAGTATTTTATCAGCTAGCCAAAACTTTGGTTTCACGTTTTTTATTTATTGCATTTACACTGAAAAAAGAAACATTTGTTAAATACAAATGTCCATCTCTAATGAACAGAGAGCATTCTTGAAAAACTGTATTTGATATGAACAGCACCCTTGTCAAACTTTCAAATTTTTAAAGGTTAGTGCGTTTTCACGTTAACACTGTATGTAGCTTGAAAGAATTATTGGAATAAAAAAGAAATGAAACGTTCGTCACAAAAAATGTCGTTTGAGTATTATTAGTGAACATACCAAGAGGAATATTGAGAAAGCAAAAGCAAATGGAAGTTTGTCTTCATAATAAACTTATAGAAATAAATAAGGAAATATTGTAGTTGTATTATATTTGAATTTTTTTTACATTCATTTTTATAATCAGAGTGAAGAATTAGTTACATATATCATTTTATGCACAAGCATATCTAAAATGTGCTCTTTGACGAAACGTTAAACATTTTGTTTATTTTTTAAAATGTGCACATACATATATGCATACATACATACATGATACATACACACCACGTACAGAATCATCATGTTGGAATTTTACCAGCTCCTCTTGCGTACCTGTCCCAGGCTGCAACATCTGAGCATTTGCAGTAAAAGGGTTCTGAAGATACGCAACTTCATCTTTATCAAGGCTTGGAAAGAAGCCTTTAGTTTCTTATTCCTGCTTCATATGATATTTAGTAACAAATTCTGCGATATTGTTTGTCTTAGATTGGGGATTTCGATCTATAAATTTTTCTATAGTAGCCTATTAAACATAGACAAGGAACCAAACTGGATATATCCCCTCTACAGCCTACATTTTGTAAGAAATACTTGGAGCTTAGCCAGAAACTCACTAACTGTTATGTGTTTCTTGGGGAGACATAAATGAGCAAGTTTCAGAACGAAGGAATGAGTCTTTAAGGAAGTGAAAAAACTTTCACACTTGTGGGAATGTTGAGAAAATTCCAGGAATTTCTTCGAAGCTCAGAGATACAGTTTGTGACATTTTCCTGGGAAAGCCAACGTACATCAGTATGGAAAAGAACTACTCTGTGATCGGTGATTGGTACCGAAATCTTCATTACACACAAATTTAAACAACTGGCTGCTAAGAGCAGTCCCTTTTACATGGTTAATAATCTTGACCATAACAGAGGATAGTTCAGCACGAAGGACATTGCAAGATAAATCAAATCGACGGATCATGCAACGCATACATGTCACATAAAGAACTACTTACATTACACAGCTCTTCCCATTTTAAACTATGTTACTTGAAAAATAAATCTACAATTTGGAAGATATAATAAAGACCTCGTCCATAATACCTACATTTCTTAAATATCAAGTGAATATTAGTAATAAAGCACAATTTGTCACATATATGGACTAGTCAAGTTGAATTGCAAAACCTATTTCAGACAAGAAAGCTGACTAATTAATTGCTAAAAATATCTACAGACATTTCCTCAATTCATCGTTGGACTGTAATGTTAGAGAGGGAAATAAGCGTCAAGCATTTTTTTACAGATTCACCTTCAAGGACACAACGTCTCATTTCTATTGTAGGTGGAAGAATGATATCTTCCTCAATGGCAGGAATTTTATTTTACTTTGCAATCATAAGTGAAACTTCTTAAGATACGTTCACTGCTGCATTGGTTTGGTAGAAAAACCTAGCACTTGGATCCAACCGTTGTGTCTTGAACCTTGCTTCTTGGTACTTGAAAGGGGCAAGAAATGTGCTTTTGAATTCACAAGCTCTCTCCAAATGTCAACTGAGAAGGCTTGGCTTCTTTGAACCATTGCCCATTGTAAGTAGGTTTTTTGATAATTCTTTATTTTGATCTTCATTGTTTAGCTTCCTGAGTGAAAAAAGAAAAAAAGTTTTGAAGCTAGTGTTAAATAAACAAAAATCATACACATACCAGTAACAAAAATAAATATGAAAAATATCTTTAATATTAAAGCATTTTTTATTATGTGTGAGAGAAGGGGAGGGGAATGTGTGTAAGCCTATGTGTGATGTATTCATGTCATTTATTATATTTAATATATAAATTTCGGAGATTGTGTTATCAATTTATTTTTCTTGCTTGTATTGTAACTTAAAACAAAGCTATGGCAACAGTGGTGGCGAATAGTACCGTTGTCACAACTTTTCAGGGCAGGTAGGGTGCATATTAGCACCTCTGGAAGGTTTTGCCCTGGAACATAGTTAGCACCAATCATCACGTGAGCTCGCTCAGCGGAGGCAAGTCTTGCTTATATTTGATAGTGACCCAAGTGGACTGTGTGAGCAGCACGTCCATGTACCACTTATTTAATTGCGAGTGAATTGGAACAGATGCCATTTAAGCCAAGTAATATAATGTGATCTGGCAAGTGGTAACAAGGATTACAGGATCGTAATGACGTCCTGGGTTAACAATACTTGCCTCCCTTGAGGAAGCTCACGCAATGATTGGTTTTAATTTCGTCCCGGCACAAACCGTTTTAGACAGACTTCACTAAAATGCCATTCTCTCATATCCAATGTACCCCCTGAAGAATACAAATGTACCGCTGGGGGTCGATCTAACCCAAGTTGGAAACCCCTGCCTTTGGCAGTATCTCCGTACATTTTTTATTTATTTTTTTTTCCTCCCGATAAATCCATGACATTGCATTCGCGTGCATCAGTAAGAATCTCCTGTGGTAAAAGCATCTCTGTCATTAAGAGAAAGACGAAATGTCTCAAGGGTAGATCATTTTCCTCTCATTAAGGAGTTTTTAGCGAGTTGACGGAATTCATTTGAAGTATTATCTGCCGGTGAATTTCGCATGTTTATGATGGGAAATCAAACATCAGTGTTTTATTACCTGGCGTGTTTTTAACTACCTTTTAAGCTATTACAGCTTTATAACGTGAATATCCATACGTGGAGGAGAGATGATGTGAAGAGAGATGATGTCTTATTTAGATTACTCACAAGCAGACACACGTGCGTGTGTTTGTATATATATATATATATATATATATATATATATATATATATATATATATATATATATATACATGTATATGTATGTATATATATATATATATATATATATATATATATATATATATATATATATATATATATATATACTGTATATACAAACACACGGGATATTTACTGTTTATGTATCTATCCAATATACTGATACATATAAACAGTATACATACATACATATATATATATATATATATATATATATATATATATATATATATATATATATATATATATACTGTATATACAAACACACGGGATATGTTCTGTTTATGTATCTGTCCAATATACTGATACATATAAACAGTATATATACATACCTATATGTATATATATATATATATATATATATATATATATATATATATGTATATATATATACACATATATATGTGTATATATATTGCATCGTTCCTTAACTTTGAATATTTGTGTTTAATTTCATTTAAAAAGAAAAAAATAACTTATATTTTCAATTGCAATTTTATCGTTGTTCGTAATGCTTTTGCTCTTAATTCAGAAACTATTGTTGCCTTGTGGGTCACTGATAGATTAACCATCCACAGAAGTTAGAAAAAGATAAAATATTCAAAAAGGTTCCTTGACTCTCTTCTTAGTTTCAGTGAAACTCTTTGAAGTGACCTATCTGTAAATTTGCATCTTTTTATGAGGATAAAACATGTAGCAGTCTTCTGAAACTCAAGGTCTTGCTTCTTGTTAAAGGGATAAAAATAAAGTTGCAAAAGGTCAGGGTATCTCTCTCTCTCTCTCTCTCTCTCTCTCTCTCTCTCTCTCTCTCTCTCTCTCTCTCTCTCTCTCTCTCTCTCTCTCTCTCTCTCTCTGTCGTTTAATTTATATTTCAGAGTAGGTCTTTCAATCCAACCATTCCGGGGTTATATCTTCCTTTACCTGTTGCGGTAAAAGGTTCCCTCTTAGTGACATCGATTCACGTTTTGTGTTTTATTTAAATGTAGCACCCCTCTCTCTCTCTCTCTCTCTCTCTCTCTCTCTCTCTCTCTCTCTCTCTCTCTCTCTCTCTCTCTCTCTCTCTCCTTCATTAATCCTACTATATATATATATATATATATATATATATATATATATATATATATATATATATATATGTATATATATATATATACAGTATATATATATATATATATATATATATATATATATGTTCATAGGTAGTAGAGAGTCGTTGGGTCCTTTGATTAGCCAGACAGTACTACAGTAGATACTTCTCTCTGGTTACGGCTCATTTTCCGTTTGCCTACACATGCACCGAATAGTAGTCAGGCCTATTCCTTACATATCCTCCTCTGTCCTCATACACCTGACCACACTGAGATTACCAAACAGTTCTTCGCTCAAGAGGTTCTCTACTACACTGAAATTGTTCAGTGGCTACTTTCCTCATGGTAAGGGTAGAAGAAACTCTTTAGCTATGGACACTCCAAAATCAAACCATGTTCACTAGTCTTGAACGGTGCATTGCCTCTATTTCATGGTCTTCCACCGTTTAGAGGTAGAGTTCTCTTGCATGGGGAGCACAATAAGGCACTCTTCTCACTTAATTCTCTTCCTCTTGTTTTTCGAAGTTTTAATAGCTTATATATGAAACATTTATTTTAATGATGTATATGTTATTAAGATGTGTTATTTAAATTGTTAATTACTTTTCTTGTAGTTACTTTATTTCCTTATTTCCTATTCTCCCTGGGCTATATTTCC
Organism: Palaemon carinicauda; assembly: GCF_036898095.1. Classification (NCBI taxonomy): domain Eukaryota; kingdom Metazoa; phylum Arthropoda; class Malacostraca; order Decapoda; family Palaemonidae; genus Palaemon; species Palaemon carinicauda. The sequence continues at coordinate 161,066,773 of NC_090729.1, read as the reverse complement.
TCTTGGAGCCCACCTTGTTTATAATATCTTGCGTTTCCAACTAAGGTTGGAGCTTAGCAAGTAATATATATATATATATATATATATATATATATATATATATATATATATATATATATATATATATATATATATATATATATATATATGTATATATGTGTATATGTGTATATATATCACGTGGTAATTATGATGCTGTGATGGTAATAATATTAGTGTTGATGCAACGAAACTGCTTATTGTTTTATAAAAGATATATTACTTGTTTTGTAACAGAATTGCCTAGAATTTTTCATAAAACTGATTTTGTTGCTGTAACACAATTGGCTGGAATTGTATGGCAGACCGATATCATACCTCTTTTGAAACTTTGTGTTTTGGCAAAACAAAATACTAGTTAGGTTTGTCTTTAAGGTATATTATTTACAGCTGTTTTTAGTATATGCATTATGTAATAAAAACTGGCTTAATAATGATTATTATATTCACATACATAAGTGATCAAATATCAAAAGTATTTTAAACAAATGTAAAATTATTAATCTTTTTGATATCCCTATGACTATTCATTATGAAATGAAGTATATATTAATTTGGCTTTTAAATCCTTCCTTTACACTTTTTTTTTTTTCAAATGTAATGACATATAATAAAAGAAAAAAATTAAATCACATTCCAGCGTTTTTCGCACTTGTCAAAAAATATGAAATCTTTTTCCATAAATCCCATGACTCATTCAGAAATCCCTCCCCTTGCAACATGCTTTTCATCCCCCCCCCATCCCCCCCCCCCCTCCCCACTCCCGCGTAAGCTTCGTAATCATTGAGAGAAAGATGAGAGTTTACGAGTGTCTGAAGACTCTCATACTCTTAAGAAGAGTTTAATAAGTCTGATGAGATTTGCTTTGGAGAGCTCTTTTCTTGTACATTTGCCTTGTTGATGAAGTGGGGAAAGAGCAAGATTTCACGACGTGGCTGAGAAGGGCAAGATGAATTTTGCAACTCAAATGTCGATCGTTTATTTAATGTCTTGTTGAACTCTAACTCTCTCTCTCTCTCTCTCTCTCTCTCTCTCTCTCTCTCTCTCTCTCTCTCTCTCTCTCTCTCTCTCTCTCTCTCTCTCTCTAAAATTATATATATAGCTTGACATTACATACGTTGTAATATATAGGGAGATATTTATCTGTCTTTGTCATTGCGCTGTATGTCAATAAATTATTTGTTCATTTACCTCTCTATTTATTGCAACTTCTATATAGAGAAAACTATTAGGTGGACCAAAAAAAGAGTTGAAGTCTTGGATAAGAAGTATATATATTGCAGTATTTGTCTGTTTTTTTATTTATTTTATGTGTATTTTGTGACAAGAAAATCCCATTTCTAAAATCATTTCCCGAACGTAAGCTCTGAAATGTAAATAGAATTAGAGAAGATATCTCACCAGCTAAAATGCCAATCTTCTCGGTTTAGCAGAATTCCAGGATGAAAATATCGGCTTAAATCAAAAGGTTACGGAATCCTAATGGAACTAAATAAGATTACTAGGTAAATCTAAAGTACAAATAAAATTGAATAAAGCTCCTGGCCCACTAAATTTATCGAGTAGAATTGTCGTAAAATACAATGAAACTGTAATAGATTTTTAGTGAATATATGTCAAAGATAAGTGGCTATTAAAACAAAATAAACTTTTTGAATGGCCCCCGGTAAACATATTTTTATTTTCAAGACAAAATGTTTCAAAATAAAAATGAAATTAAATACAATTCCTACTTGAATATAATTCAACATGAGGCTGCGACAAGAACAAAAAGAGAAAACTTATAGAATAATCAGTATTTCTCTAGATTAAGTGTTTCTGTACACAGTCAAGTATTTTCCTAGTGATATATTTCAATTCTAGATTTAGAGGAACCAAATGAAGTATGATGCTTAGAGCATGATTACTAAATATTTATTAATGCTATAATTCACATTTCTTAAAGCATATTTGGATTCTTGATTGGTAGAGATGTTGTGAAGAAAAGTGAGATATCTCGTCATCACCCAACTGTTGAATGTTTTAATAGTAAAAAGGTCAAGTTAAAACCTTCATTCAATAACCAAAAGGAGAATTTTGATCAAAATTACCATCATAAGAAATAGATACACCGACGACAATGATAATTCTACCGAGGAATGGATGATGAAAGTTATCCTTTATAAATAATGATATAGCCAATAAGATAAATAAAATAGCTAATAATCATTTAGGTTCAAGTAATATATATATATATATATATATATATATATATATATACACACATGTATGTAGGTATATGTATGTATACACATGGCTTATTTATGTATATATATATATATATATATATATATATATGTGTGTGTGTGTGTGTGTGTGTGTATTTATACACATATAGCTTATATATGTATGTATATGTATATATATACGTACATATATGTGTGTATGCATATGTTTATGTGCGTATTATATATATATATATATATATATATATATATGTATATATATATATATATATATATATATATATATATATATACACACATACATACATATACATATATATATATATATATATATACATACATACATATACATATATATATATATATATGTATATATATATATATATATATATATATATACACATACATACATATACATATATATATATATATATATATATATATATATATACATACATACATATACATATATATATATATATATATATATATATATATATATATGTATATATATATATATATATATATACATATATATATACTGTATATATTTATATATTATGTGTGTGTTACTTTGTTTGCCTCTTCATATATATATATATATATTATATATATATATATATATATATATATATATATATATATTTATATATATATATATATATATATATATATATATATATATATATATATATAGGCTATATATCTTATTTAACCCTAAAAGCCATAGGTTAGAATCCAGTTATTGGAAGGCTCACTAATAATGCATCTTTGCTTTTGGATGTGATTTATTTGTAAGGTTTAGGGACGTTGATAGCATCTGGTCATCCTTTATGGATTGGTTTTTGAAAGCATAAATTCCCTATTCAGAATTTCATGACATTTTTCTTTCACACATACATACATACATACATACATACTTACATTTAAACATACATGCATACATATATACATACATACATACATGATAAAAGAATATGTAAAGAAAAAACACAGGAAAACTGCATAAGGAAAATGAACAGGTAATATAAAAGGAAAGTACCAACAAAAATATGATACATGATAGTGCATGAAGTATTACAGTATCTTACAGCATCAACTGAGTGGTTCCTTAGGCTCCACTTCGAAGTGCCTTCGATACGATGTCAATTATAAAATCTAGCAAAAAAAAAAAGGAAAAAGAAAACCGGAAAAAAATAACAAAAGACATTACGTCAGTATTTTATGAAGTTATCACAAAACGGTGGTCTTCCATTGTTTTTTTTTTTTTTTTTTTTTTTTTTTTTTTTGTGGGGGGGGGGTTCCCCACTGGAGAGGAGTCTTGAATGAGGAAATGTATGATCGTTTAGAGAAAGATGAGAGTTTCAAACTATGGAAAACTTATACTCTTAATGAGGTCTTCCAGAGATGCGTGGGCGGTCTTCTAAATATTTGCTCTTTGTGTTAACAGTTAATTTTAGAGGGAAAGTGAAGGGAGACGGGTTTTATTAATTTAACAAACTACTTTATTAAGGGTGAATGAAAGCTGAAAATGACAACGATTAAGATCACCAGTACAACGCAGATATAAGAAGTTAAAATGGCAGAACTATGAGTATATATTAAAAAGTAGAGGAAACGCGTAATAAAACTACGTATATTTTATATGGGCACAACTATGTAAACAATTTATTTGGGCATTTCACGCCCTGTTCATCTTTAACGGAAACAAATTTAAGATTGTATGCCATATTTCATATTGCTTATTTTCCCATTCACCCCATATACCTCTTATTTTAAAATTTTCTAAATATTTTTCATCTCGTTAAGAAAAAAAAAAATCATGGAGACGCCACTTCGAAAAGATCTCTTAGAATTCACTAAGATTTTATGAATTGAGACGCTTGGAGTCATGCAATGATTGGAAAATCTCATCTTTTGTCAATGCTACGGATGCTTACACTGCTTGGAACCAGCATTGCAACAGAAGATTCCGGAATTAAAAACCACTATCCTATGAAAACTCTAACCTAGCGATTAAATATGAAAGAGACCAGGATTGCAATTGAGATAGATTAAAATATATTTTGCTTTTGGATAAACATTATGTACCATTGATCTGGGGACATAAAATTAATGACAAACATATTTTCTGCTGCAGGTACAAAGGGTAAATTATTATATTTTTTTTTCATAACCAATAAATACATACATACATGCATACATATAGATTTTGTTACTAATATTATATTTTCTTCTTTTTTATTTGAGCAATCGAAATGTCTTTATTTTCTTGGATAATGCTATTTTCCACTGTTTTCTTACCATTAGGGCTAAGATACAAGAAGATGATAGAAAGGCCTCTTTTGTCCTTGTTGGTGATTTTCATGCTCACCAAGGGAAGATCTTTGCACTCGCCTCTGAAACAGGCTGTAAGCAAATCATAAGTAAAGCTACTCACAGGACCTTGTATACACTGACACCCTTGGTGTTACAACGTGTAAGGTTGGTTCTCCATGTCGGATATCTGATCATGTCTTAATTTTGTAAGTAATTAAGACAGAGTAGCGTGTCCCTGATGTGTCATAATCATGCAAGATATGTATAGAATCTCAAGCAGGCTGGAATGGAATTTTGAGTGATATTTTTTTCATTTGAATTGGTCACAATTGTATAAGTTTTGAGCCTGTTGTTCTCTTATATGGGAATCAGGTCAACATAATTGGTAGGCATATCCCGTCTCGTACGATAAAGTATCAAGGGAAAGACAAACCCGGTTCAATGATGATTGTAGACGTACTTGTTTGGAGAAGCAGGAGGCCTATCATCTTTGGAAGGGTAACGGATTAGATTTCACTTGGAATATCTATACTCGGTTAAGAGCTGTTGCTCAGGGAGTTTATGCTTCCACTGAAAAGGAATACAATTTAACCATAAAAAGAAACCCTTTCTGATATAACCCAGGAAAATAATTAAATCTGCACTCTTTGGTGTAGACTTAACAGTTCCTCCTTTAGTTAATCGAGATGGCTCTGTCACTCACTGTCAAAGGAAAAGGCAACCATTTTACCTGATGTGTTTGATAGTAAGCAGAGTAATGAGAAACTTGATCTTCCTAATTCCTGTTTTCCCGAGGCTAAACTAACTAGTTTAGTTTTTCGATCCCGTAAAATTAATACACCCTTGATGGACCTTGATGCTTATGGCGGTGTAGACCCAAATGGTATTTTTCCCCTTTTTTTTTCTATAAAGACTGCAGGTTTCTTTGCTCCTAAGATGTCTGTTATTTTCTGCAAGTTATTACTTGTTCGAGAATTAGTAATGTTATTCCTTTAGGTAAATATATTTTTGGTATCTCTGGTAATTGCTGACCAATTTTCATAAGACTCATATTATCTAAAGTTTTTGAACGTCTTCTGGCAAAATGTCTAAATAGGTATGTTGGAGGTAATCATCTCTTCTCTAGTTTGAACTATAATTTTTGCAAAGGCCCTGGGGTATGTGATGCCCTTATTACCATCTCCAATGCTGTACAGAAATCCCTTGATTGTGGTCAGGAAGTTCGTATGATTGGCCTTGATTTTAGTGCTGCCTTTGACCGTCTTAATCATGAGGCCCTTATTTTCGAACTCAAACATCATTATTGAAATTTTTAAGTAATAGATTGCAGTAGTTATTGTTAATGGGTACCATAATAATTATAGCAATGTGTTCTTGGCTCATTACGTGTCATACAATGTGCATATGATATATGGTTTGGTCGAGAAAACAAGCTCGTTGCATATGCTGATGATGCTACTCTCTTTACCTCAATTTCATCTCCTAAGTGTAATAGTTCTTCAATATCCAGATCTCAGTGTTATTAATTTTTCATTAACTTATGATTGTAAATTGACTTTTGAGAAACACATTTGGGTTTGTTTCTTCTTCAATGACACAAAAAAATTGGCTCATTGAGAATGAATTTTAAAGTTTCAGTAATTAATCTATTCAGAATTGTTTTAGTTCTTTCATTCTGCCTTGTTTCGAGTATTGTTCTCCTGTCTGCTCTTCAACTGCTCTCATCTTAATTTTTTGGTCAAGAACTTACGGTCTATTAAGTTTCTTATTCCTGATCTAGATATTAATCTCTGACACTCGTTCAGTTAGTTCTTTATAAATCTGGCATAAAATTTGTCATAAATCTGACCATCCTTTGCATTCAGATCTTCCCAGACTGTCCCATCCTATACGTAGCATTAGGTATGCAGTTACTTCTAACAGTCACGTCTTCTCCATCATGAAGCTCAATACTGCACAATATTCTAGAAGTTTTATTCCTGCTGTGACCAGATTGTGCAATGATCTTCCTAATCGGACAGTTGAATCGGTGGAACTTTGGAAGTTCAAACTTGCAGCGAATGCTTTTGTGTTGAACAGGGGGACATAAGTTTTTCTTCGTAGTTTGTATATGACGGATCTATTTAACCTTGTTACCGATCTTGAAATATTTGATATTAGTTATTCATTAGTTTTCATGTTCTTTATCTATTTAAAAAAAATGACACGTTATTCTTAAACTTATTTAACCAAGAAAATCAATGTTTCTGTTCATTCACTTACAATGGCTCAGAAAACAAGAGATATTGAAGAAAGTAAAGCAATAAAATACTTAAATGAAGAGTTGGTGAGTTATCTTCAGTTCCAGAAATGTTGTTGGTATATTGACTTTAAGCTTGAGAATGTCGCAGGAGACCTGGCTGCCTCTCTTCGTCAATGATATGACAAAATTTTGGAGACAGATGTTAGATGTTTGAAAGGAAGACTTCGTCAGAAAGTAACTCTGTCCTATCTCTGGTTTTCTTAATGCTTTCCTTCTTATCTTGTTCCCTAATTGTTCCTCTTTTCTTGTGTACCCATGTGTGAGCGGAGCTAATTTCGACTTTGCAATACAAGGAGTTTTTCATATCCTGTAACCTGATTGATTTCCTTGTAAACGACAACTTCGGTCATGCCATAGAAGCTTTTACAGCAAGCCTTCTGGTACAATCTGGACCTTATGTGGCACCAAATAAGAAAAGCACAGTACAACTAGTGACGCTTCCAGAAAGGAAAGGATTTTTAATGAAGCTTGGTTTATTCGTGAAATGCACCCGACAAGTATAAATATGATGCAATCTGTGACGAAACACTACCTGGAATTTTTTCTCTTAGTAAAAAAAGAGATATGGTATTCCTTTTCGTTTATATTCCTTTACTATTATTATATATATCCATGACATATAAAAGTCTTACTGCTTATTCGGCAGACCAAAATGGACTCAAGCCCTCTTACGGTAATGTGTAAATACCAACAAAAGACAATAATTTACTGCTTTGGCGGATAGAGAAGGAAACTGGAGAACCTAATGAATACTACTTCATGAATGAATTAGAATATGTAAGGAAATGAAACCTCAAGGACATCCCTGGTTTTAAACTTTAAAGGTCATTCATAGGCGACAGAAGCAAGGACAGAGTCCTTTTGCTGTCTTTCAAAGTCTCAGAGATATTGGAGCTGCATCCAATCCCCTTCTCAGAAGCTTAACAAAGGAAGACCAGACAATGGTTTCTATTGACTCAACAGATAAAGCTAGTGTTTCCTGAAAAATTTCAGCCACAATCCACAGGGAAGGTAAGGTTTTGCTCATTAGGGAATTCTGATAAACCATGAGAATGATTTCACTAACCTGCCAAATGAAGAGATTATTGTATTGTGTACAACGTTTACAGTATAGCTAGATGATAGAAAGGTAACAAATAACCAAGTAGAACCAACTCTGTCCGGTTCTGTCAAAGGCCCTAGATATATCAAGAGCGAAGTCAAAAGATTTTATAGAGCACCATAAGTACATGACCCAACATCAGTAAGATGAGAAATGCCAACAGTCGGTTGTATTTTACGGAAGCCGGAATAATAATTCTTGAAGAAATGATTGGGGTCAGGAAATTTAGAAGGTGATAACTAAGTAAATTGATTAGTACTTGAGCAATAGTAGATGCTCAACGAATGAGTTTCCCGTTGGTGGTCGCAACGTCAGTGCACTTCAAGCGGTGTATTGTAGGCATTACTTTAGGATTGGTACCTTCTGTCTCAAGCTGCTTCTACTTTTTAGCTTCGTTCCCACTTCTTTGCTTCCATCTTCTTGTACAGTCTCTGAACCAGCCATTCCCAACCGGGGTTCCGCGGAACCCTAGGGTTCCGTGAACGATCTCCATGGGTACCGTGAAAATTTGTTTTATTTAATTATTATTTGTATATATATATATATATATATATATATATATATATATATATATATATATATATATATATATATATTCTAATCAGGTAAACATACCGTGAAAAATTATAGGCCTATACTTTATTTTTAAACTTTTTTATCAGCATATTGTAGGATATATATACAGTATATATTATATATTTCATTCCTAACTTCATATATATATATATATATATATATATATATATATATATATATATATATATATATGTATGTATATATATATATATGTATATATATATATATATATATATATATATATATATATATATATATATATATATATATATATATCTACTGTATACACACACACACACATATATATATATATATATATATATATATATATATATATTATTTTTATTAATTTTACTAGAATTAGGTATTCAAAAGGACAGTAAAATTGTTTCTACAAAAGGCGAGCAATGAAATTCAACGTGTCCAGGTGGCATAAGTCATGAAGCTACCCGTATCGTACGGACATTGGATTTCAAACGTGGATACGAGCTGACTCGCTTACACTTCTGTAGTCCCGTTTTCATTTCTTAATTTGTGTGTCTTGAACAGAGCAACCATCCACTCTTACAGTCTTTTAGTTGTGAAAAACCGAGATGCTGAGATATTTAAAAAGGAAGCATCCAATTCATGAAGAAGAGGATCAAGAGAGTAAAATTGATCCTCAAGCTAGTACAAGCAAAGAAGAAGCTAGTGACAAAAAAAAAATCGGCATTATAATGAAAGTTATCTGCCTGTCCTCTTCCATTATGTATAATTTGTGCAAAAAAAAATATCTAACACTGCTATGCCCCCCGCCAAGTTAAAGCGATATTTCTCTACTAATCACAGCCACTTGTCTAATAAATCAGTTGATTATTTTCGAAGACTTGTGGATTCACAGAAAAAGCAAAGAAAGTTTTTTGAAAAGAAGGTAACGACAAGTGAGAAGGTCCAAGAAGCAAGCTATTTAGTGGCTGAACTAGCTGTTTAAGAAATGAAAAGCCATACTATTGCTGAGAGTTTAATAATGCCTTCTTGTAAAATAATAGTGAAGGCAATGATTGGCGAGGAAGCCGTGAGTGAAATAAACAAAGTTCCTGTTTCTGATAATACAGTTAGTAGGCGTGTGAATGACATGTCCCGAAATATCTCAGACATATTGTCTGAAATACTGAAGCATGCAAAGTTTGCCCTACAAGTTGATGAGTCGACTGATATAACGGGTAAAGCCCAACTGCTAGCATTTGTACGATTTGAAAATGAGGGTAAAATAATGGAGAACTTTTTTTTTGTTGTAAAGAGCTCCCAGACACGACCAAGGGGCAAGATATTTTTGACAATTTCTTTATACCTGGAATCTTGTGGATTGGACTGGAATCAATGTGTTGGAATCTGCACAGATAGTGCTCCCTCATCACTGGCTCAGTGAAAGGCTTTGTATCACTTGTGAAAGAAATAAACCCTGAAATTATGACGACTCATTGTTTTCTTCACCGAGAAGTTCTTGTTTCAAAAACTTTTGGCCCTAAACTAAAGCTAGTTTTAGATGTAACTGTTAACATGGTCAATTTTATAAAGCAGCACCCTCTTAAGTCTCGCATGTTTGCAAAGTTGTGTGAAAATATGCAAAAAGATCATGTAACACTCCTTTTACACACCGAGGTCAGATGGCTTTCCAGAGGGAAAGTTTTGTCAAGGGTTTTTGAACTTCGAGAAAAACTGCTCATTTTCTTCAAAGAGAACAATAAAGAGAGTTTTTGTGGAAATCTTGTATCAACAGACTGGCAGATGATATTAGCTTATTTGGCAGATATCTATCACCATTTAAATAACCTGAACTCTAGCATGCAGGGTCGACAAGAAAACATTCTGACCTCGACAGACAGGCTTAATGCTTTCAAGAATAAACTTGCTGTTTGGAAAAAACATCTCTCGAGAGGCAATGTCGAGATGTTTCCCCTGCTACTTAAAGTAGAAACCCTTAATTACGTGTCATTTGGAATCACTTGCTGTAAAATTTGATAAGTACTTCCCTTCCTTATCGTCAGGTTTGTATGACTGGGTTAGAAATCCCTTTAATGAGCTCTCTTCGAATTCGGAAAACCTGCTCAATCTATAAGAAGAGGAAGAAATAACTGAACTAAAGTGTGATAGAACCTTGAGGATAAAGTTTAATGAATTACCACTTGATGTGTTTTGGATTTCTGTATGAGAAGAGTACCCAGTTGTTTCAGCAAAAGCATTGGATATTTTACTCCAATTTTCAACGTCTTACCTTTGTGAGCAATGATTTTCATGTCTTACTACTGTAAAAAGCAAATCTAGACATCGACTTCTGTCTGTTGAGAAAGAACTGCGGATGTGTTTGTCAGAAGTTCGGCCAAATATTGAGAAATTGTGCAAAGAAAAGCAAGCCCAAGTATCACATTAAACATGTCTAATGGTAAAGCCTATTTTGATTTTGTATTACATGCTTTTTATATTTTAAGTCATGTAACTACTATTATTAAAGAACTGTTCTTGAACACTATCATACTGTATTCTATACAGAAGTAAAATCATATCAAATACACGTCTTTTATAATTTTACAATCGTTATCTATATTTTTATTTTTCTATTTCCCATGCATGCTTTGTTTTATATATATATATATATATATATATATATATATATATATATATATATATATATATATATATAGAGGGGTTCCTTGGCATGAGAAGAATTGTCTTGGGGGTTCCTTGAGGTGATAAAGGTTGGGAATCACTGCTCTGAACATTTACGTATTACTGAAGTTACGCTTTGAAACTAAAGGGCCTCCCCGCCACCAGCGCGGGTCCATTTTTACACAAATTCACAAAATATCTATTGCAAATCAAACTATACATTGGGAATTATATGGAATGAAAAGAACCTTCCAAATTAGAGGGATATCAGAATAAATCGGGACTGAACATACATAATAAGCAGTCTTTTTCATCCGTGTAAATGAAGCTATTTCTCTAAAATTGGTGGTTATTGTCGTTCACGTTTTTTTGTAATACGTAAAATACTCAAATGTACTGCAAGAGTTTGCTTTCTGTTGATGAGAGATCGTGAGATTTATGAAGAAGTATTACTTTTTTCTTTTTCCGCGACATTTTAGAAGATATAAATATTGCAGTTCTGTTTTATACGTTGATGGCAAAGCGTAAAACATTCGGAAATGAAACATTTGTCTTTGTTTTCCCTTCGTGAACAAACAAAGTTCACCGAGAGAGAGACAACTTCAAAGAGATCTCTTGCGACTCATCAGAATCTCATTAATGAGATGAAAGCTAACCAGAGCTTGAGATGTCTCGTCTATCTCTTGATGACGCGAATGTTTCCACCACAAGGGAATCTCGTCTATGCACCCGAGTGAAATAGCATTGATTTATGAAAGAGCTTGCTACATTACTGCCTCGTGATTTGTAACGAGGATTGTGATTTTCTGAGTAGTGGTTTATGACGAAAGATTGTGTTATTACTTTGTGATTTATGCAAGAAGATTTGAAGTATTGTATTGTGATTTATAAGGAATGTTTCTGATGTTGCGTAGTGATTTCTTGGAAATATGAGCAATTATTTGGTGACTTGTGAGAGCGTTTGGAAGAAATGTTAAAGGTTAGTCTGGTGACCTGACGAAATAGTATGCGTTATTACCAAATGATATATGATAATATTATGTAAAGTTTTGGAGCGCATTTGAGTAATCATCAATCGACTTATTACAAGACCCTCGTTATCAAAATTATAATATATGAATATGCCCCTAATGCTTTGTTATTGATTACGAAACGATGCGATTTTGTCTTGATTTGACCTATTGAAGAGTTTTTTTTTTTTTATATTATTTGATGCCTACAGTATAATGGCAAAAGTTATATAGAACTTACATATAATTTTCTATTTCCACGAAACTTATATTTACTTTCCCTTAAACGATTTATTGTCCGATTTATTCGAAAGGTCACTTGAGAATAATATTAAAACTGGAAAAGATAGTTATTGGGATGTTGTCGGTAACTTTTTAAAAATAGAATTTAGGAAAAAGAAAAATTGACTACGATGTAAATCATCTTTTGTAACAAACATTTTTCACTGATACATTACTTTGAATTTTTAATTTACCATATGAAATATTTAGGGCCAAATATCTATAATATATGACCCGAAAAAAAAAAATATATGTTTAGGTTGATTAAGATGTCAAAAAAAAAAAAAAATATATATATATATATATATATATATATATATATATATATATATATATATATATAATGTGTGTATATATATGTATATATCTATATATATGAATATATATATATATATATATATATATATATATATATACATAATGTGTGTATATATATGTATATATCTATATATGAATATATGTATATATATATATATATATATATATATATATATATATATATATATATATATATATGTGTGTGTGTGTATATACATATGTATATGTATATATATATATATATATTATATATATATATATATATATATATATATATATATATATATATAAGAATAGAAGTGATGCTGAAAAAAATTGATGATAAAAAGAGTTTTAAGTTGAATTTTTAGTTCATCAGCTCTTGCCTCGTAGCATTTTTCGGTTCATCGTCTTAGGAAATATGTTACAACAATGTTAGAAAAAAAAAAGTTAGAATAACCCAAAAGAAAACACCAAAAAGTTTTTTGTTTTGCTTGGGAAAAGGTGCGTTGAGTGCGTCTGTGGTCTCTCACAGACGACAATTTGCTTCCATTTCAATGTTTCCTTTTCTACTCTCCTGATATATCCTGGGTGCTTATTTGCTATTAAGACTCCATGCCATATACGGAGGCGATTGTTTAATCAAATCTATCAGAAATTGCTTGAAGCTGTGTGCGTTTACAGAATGTTTTTGAAAATTACGAATGTATGGAAATCAAGAGTAAATTTTAATGTTAACAATTGTGCATATAAATGATAATTTTTAGTAGATTTGTCATTGTAGTATATACATTTATTCGCTAGGTGACTTACTACTCGTAACGTATCAGGCGTCTAACATGAATGTTCCAAGAAGTTGTATCTCGGTAAAATGTGCAATTTATGATTTACTCCTTAAATATCCTGAATAGCAACTCCTATTATAATGGATGTTGGTTGATGCTAATAAGGATGCAATAATATTCTCGATCATAATCTTATAATATTTAGTATTGGGTTAGTTGGGATTCATTCATCTGGTGATATTGTCTTATTAAGTATTTCATCACGACAAACAGCCTGGGTCTTTCATGTGTGTGTTGATGAAATTGGGAGTAACTTGTGCAAACCGCGTTGCCTGAGAGCAGAGAGGGTTTGATGTAAATTAAACATTTATCCGATAGAGCTCAAATTTATCAAATAAATAAATATATGGGTGATTGCAGTGGCTTAAAGTGAAGTATGAGTTTGCGATATATATATATATATATATATATATATATATATATATATATATATATATATATATATATATATATATATATATATATATATATATAATTCGGATTTTTTTTTCCAAAGTTATTATTATTATTATTATCATCATCATCATCATCATCATCATCATCATTATTATTATTATTATTATTATCATTATTATTATTATTATTATCATTATTGCAAGCTAGGCTATAACCCGAGTTGGTATAGCAGTATGCTATAAGCCCAAGGGCTCCAACAGCGAAAAATTGCCCATTGTTTAAAGGAAACGAGCAAAGAAATAAACTACATGAGGAGAATGAACAATCAAAATAAGATATTTCAAGAGGATCAATCTCCTGTTTCGGAAAATATGACGAACTACGTGCTTACATTTTTTTTTCTTTTTGGTTCATTATGTTATGAAGGTTTTGCATATGATATAGAAAATAAACAAATGATGTGAATTAAAAATTTATCATCGCATGTCTAAGAATTCTTCACACATCTTTAGCGGTCATTTTATAAAACGAAAAACCGCATGTTTTACAAAGCTTATGCGATAGTACGCAATGTTATTAACTCCTAGTGGTTCCAGTTTGGAATGAACATCCCTCTTACACATTAACGATCCTCTTACAAGTTTATTTTGTATCCGCACAGATCGAGTAGCCTATTACACACACTATAAACCCATCCACCCATAAACACGCCCACAAGCAAAGGCATACACACGCACCCACCGCCAAATATTTCCCCCCTCGTAAATGAGAACGAGGCCGGGATGATTTTTTGTCATTTGATAAGGGTGTTTGGGAGATGATGATGCTGAGGAAAGTTGGCGGGGATTCTGCGGGAGTACGAGGAGAAAGTTTCGACTCTCTGAGGTTCTCCAAAGCGTCCTACGAAGGAAGTTGCTGAAGCAGGAAATTAAAATCATTTGAAACGTCGGTGAATATGAGGAATGAGCTTTACGTAATATCCTTTTTTAGGTTCTAAATTCCTCGTAAATTGCGTATGACACATTACTCCTGCGTCAGGATTGTTAATGCTTGTGCTATGTTGTTCTTAATTGTCTTGTTAAGTAAACAGTACAGTAAAAATGTAACGGTTAAAAAGGCCGATAGTCAATATTTTATGTACATTTTGTTGTTTTTAAGATGTTGGATGAAAATTAATAATGCTTATTGCGTTGCAAGTAACTTTTAAATTGCCTATTACTCTGCTTTCGTGCGAGGACTTGAACACATTATGATGCAAATGGTAAATTTTTCACTTTTATATGTTATTTTGTTTTTAATTTCGCTATTTAGAGGGAAAAATATATTTACTTCCAAAGATCGCCTTTTATCATTTGACATTTAATTAAACTTATAAAATACTTATGCTTAGCGAATAATAATAATAATAATAATGATAATAATAATAATAATAATAATAATAATGATGATGATGATGATGATGATGATGATAATAATTTCTTTGGACTTTTAGATATCAGTTTGATAAAAAGAACAATGCATCTTGAAGTTTTGATTACAGTACATTAGGATAAATATTAGAATTATATTTACCGTAGTTTAGAGGTACTTTATAAATTAGGAAGGAATATGAAACGGCTGTGAAGGCGACGTGATTTATTTATTTATTTTTTTTTTATTAAAGTAGTTACTGTAGAAATTCTCAACGAGAAATCTGAAAAAAAAAAAATTCAATTTTAGGTTCAGCATATTAGTTCAGAAACTCGATCTAATAAACCAAATCTCCCTTTAATTAAAAGGAAAATTTTATCTGAATTTTTTTTTACTATAACTTTAATAATATTTGTTCAAGTAATTGTTTCTTTCCCCTGAAAATGAGTGCAAACGTAGAGTAAACTATAAATGAGGAGTGATAAAAACCAATTATGATTGATAAAAACGTTAAATAAATTAATTGTCATAAACTATGATACGACCTGTGTCAATCAGTTCAAAGCAAAAAAAAAAAAAAAAATTGAAAAATAAATTTCAGGTTTAAAGGTCGCTCATGAATGACAGAGGCAAGGGACAGGACGAAGCCCTAGAGACTAACCATATATTCATATGATTGGTTGCACCAGGGAGGGCGAGTCACTGGCTGCTGATGACTCATCAGGTAGACCTATAGGCTCCCTCAAACGCTTCTATCACAAAGATGGGGAGATTACAGCCGCTACTAGAAACTGGCGAGCTTGATGGTGTCTCGAACTCCGGTCCAGAAAAATGCCTCCTGTTTCTCCAAATAGACTCATCTACAATCGTCAGTGAACCATATTCCTATTTATTTTGTGTGGATGTATTTAATTTAAAAGTATCTTTAATTCATTGGCTACGTCATTATCTTATCATGTTGTTTCAATATTTTCTTTTACAAAGTGGTTGACACATTCCTCATCTTCCATAGTTATTTCCTAGCCTTTCTCCCTATCCGTAGACTTGAACTTTAAAATCATAAAAAAAGCTATACCCTTACTTAGCATGTTCTTCCTTCCTAGTCTTTTGCGCTTCTTCCTTCGTAAACTTTTTGGTGAGTCATCTCAACTTTCAAGATAAAGTTATAAATGTTAAATTTTAGCAGATGAAATCTGCAGTGCTCGTAATTTATCGTGTGTTTTATAAACATTTACGGTAACTTAATCCTTAATATTACTTTTGTTTCTATAAGCATCGTCTCCCTCCCGTTATTAATATTTCAGAATACTTTTTAATCCACTCTTACTAGTTCGGATGTTCCGAATATTTTGCTACCATAGAAAAGCAACATTTGAGGTTCTTTAGAAATCGAAGAATTCTTATTGAATTTCTAAAGAGATAAGAAAAAAATGTACTTTGATTAGTTAAATAATAATTGTAGAATGTTGTCTGACATCGGCAGAATAAAAATATAAAAATCATAGTGAAATTTTGTTGATACAAAATTAGTCGTGGATAGCTATTGCGGATTATAAAAATTTGAACATAATTTATTTCAATTTCGAAGGATTGTGGTAGCATAGTGAAACGAAAGACTGTATCAGTTATCCTTGAGTTCGAACCGCACTTACAGCCTTATGGTGAAAACAGATTTACCATCATTGTGAGGTAAGGATGTGACGATTGCTCTTAGACCTACCTGCCGAATCCTCATCTACCATTGTGTAGCCTTCTAGGACTTGTTCGATTTCGCAATGACTTGTTCCTTTAAACCATAGATTGCTGTTTGCCAAAAGAGAAGTGAGATTCTGGTCTAGTGGGGCTGCAGGTAGTTTGATAATCATGATAAGGAGTTGAAAATACCGTTTTCAGAATAGATTATAATTTGTATTGATCGTGTACACGTCTTCAGCTTTGGAAGGAAAAGGTATAATGGGAATCATTTAGGGAGGAATGTCATAGGAAACTGATTCAATAAAAATTATATATTTTTCCAGGGTAATAATTATGCAGTCTGCATATACAGTACACTGTACTTCCTCTACAATTCCCAGCTCGCTGGACGTTAATGATTTTATTATTTTAGCTTCTCCCGATAAATAATTTTTCTTAAATGAATTGTAGAAATAGATGTAATGTGCTCTTTGATTATATTTCTCATCTTGATGATTATTAATGCTTTTGTTTAGAAAAATCCATACCTTATTTATTATGTTGCACTATCCAAAGAGGAATTGTTACCCCTTTTATTTTAATTCCAATAGTTACTTTAGTTTCAATTAAAACAGATATTTAAAACTAAGCATAATCTTAAACCAATAGTACTTATATAACTAAAACTAACCAACAACATTGAGATAAACCGTAAAAACAGTGACAACACTTAAAACTACCATAAAGCACAACTAAATTTTATATATGTATATATATATATATATATATATATATATATATGTGTGTGTGTGTGTGTGTGTGTGTGTGTATGTGTGTGTGTGTGTGTATGGACACTGACGCTGTCTTCCACACAAGGTGAAATGTCTAACACAGCACACAACCACAGCTCCGTGGCAAACGGTAAACATCAGTCAATTCGACTGAGCACCAACCAATCCCCTCTCTGAATTATTCAGAGGAATATTCTGTTATCCGGCCAATTTGTTGTCGTCATCACCATCATCCTTATAATCAATGCTGAGAAAATCGTCATTTGTCAAATTAGCTTTATTTAAGGACAGTTATTCCTAGTCCTTAAATACAAGCCAGGTCAGCAATAATCAATCCTCATTCAAAAGCATGATCTCCAAAGGAGCAGTCACGGCTGATAAATAACAAGACACATCCAATAATGATGTTGATCCAGAATTCAAACAAATGACACCTGCAGCAGTCATAATAAAAGAAAAGCAACCTCTCAAGAGAACTGCTACAGTCGTAACATATCTAATAAAAATTGTGAAGAAATAACCTTCAGTTATACCAACAGTCTTCCTGCTACGAACAATAATGTTTATTTTATCTTTAATCAAACCTTCTTGAAAGTTCTGATAGAAAAGCTGCGATCGCTTTTCCAGACGGAAGGATGAATGTAGAATTCTTTATGGAGGGAGATGAATATCACAAAGGAAGATAAATTTCCCAAAAGGAAAAATATGAATTTCCTTAAGGTAGAAGAGAAATTTATCATAGGATTAAGGTGAATTTCCTTAAGTAGAAAGTTGAATTTCTCTAATTAGGAAGATGAATCTTCCAAAGGCAAAAGATGAATATCTCAAAAAAGCAAGAAAAATTTTCCAGAGGAGAAACAGGACTTTTCCAAAAGTAGGAGATGAATTTCGCAAATAAGAAAAATGACTGTCCTAATGGACTAAGAGAAATTCCCCGAAGAAGGAAGATGAATTTCCCAAAGGAGAAAGATGAATCCTCCAAAGGTGGAAGATGATTTTTCCAGAGGGGAAAGATGAGTTTTCAAAAGGAGCTAAATGAATCCTACAAAGGTGGAAGATAAATTTCCCAAAGGAATAAAGATATGAATTTCACAAAGGAGGAAAATATATTTCCCGAAAGGAGGAACGTAAATATACCAAAGAAGAAGATGAAATTCCCGAAGGAGGAACATTGAATTTTCCCAAAGAGGAAAAGGAATTGCTGAAAGGAAAAATTCTATTCTCCCAAAGGGGGAAGATTATTTTCGAAAGGGGGAAGAGGAATTTCCCAAAGGCTGAAAAGGAATATCCCAAAGGAAGGAGTTGAATTTATCATAGGTGGAAAGAAAGTTATCCAAAGGCCGAAGAGGAATATCCTAAAGGAGAACGATGAATTTCCTAAAGGTGGAAGTGAATGTCTCAAAGGAGTAAGAAGAATTTCTCAAAGGTGGAAAATGACTCACCCAAAGACCGAAGAAGAATATTCCAAAGGAGGAAAATTAATTTCTCAAAGACCGAAGATGAATATCCTGAAGGAGAAAAATTAATTTCCCAAAAGCTGAAAATGAATATCCCAAAAGAAAATAAATTTATCATAGGTGGATACAAAATCACCCAAAGGCTGAAGAGGAATATCCTAAAGGAGAACGATGAATTTCCTAAAGGTGGAAAATTAATGTCCCAAAGGAAGAAGATGAATTTCCCAAAGGAAATTGAATCACCAAAGACCAAGAAGAATATCCCAAAGGAGGAAAACTAATTTCTCAAAGGTCAAAGAGGAATATCCTAAAGGAGGAAAACGAATTTCCCAAAGGTGGAAAATGAATCCCCGAATGACCGAAGAAGAATATCCCAAAGGAGGAGAATAAATTTCTCAAAGACCGAAGATGAATATCTTAAAGGAGGAAAATGAATTTTCCAAAGGTTGAAAATGAATCCCTCAAAGACCAAAGAAGAATATCCCAAAGGAGGAAAATAAATTTCTCAACGACCGAAGATGATTATCCTAAAGGAGGAAAATGAATTTTCCAAAGGTTGAAAATGAATCCCTCAAAGACCAAAGAAGAATATCCCAAAGGAGGAAAATAAATTTCTCAACGACCGAAGATGATTATCCTAAAGGAGGAAAAAGAATTTTCCAAAGGTTGAAAATGAATCCCCGAAAGACCGAAGAAGAATATCACTAAGGAGGAAAATAAATTTCTCAGAGACCGAAGATGAATATCCTAATGGAGGAAAATGAATTTCCCAAAGGTTGAAAATGAATCCCCGAAAGACCGAAGAAGAATATCCCTAAGGAGGAGAATAAATTTCCCAAAGACTGAAGATGAATAATCTAAAGAAGGAAAATTAATTTCCCAAAGGTGGAAAATGAATCCCCGAAAGACCGAAGAAGAATATCTCAAAGGAGGAGAATAAATTTCTCAAAGACCGAAGATGAATATCCTAAAGGAGGAAAATGAATTTCCCAAAGGTGGAAAATGAATACCCCAAAGACCGAAGAAGAATATCCCAAAGGAGGAAAATAAATTTCTCAATGACCGAAGATGAATATCCTAAAGGAGGAAAAGGAATTTTCCAAAGGTTGAAAATGAATCCCCGAAAGACCGAAGAAGAATATCCCAAAGGAGGAAAATAAATTTCTCAATGACCGAAGATGAATATCCTAAAGGAGGAAAAGGAATTTTCCAAAGGTTGAAAATGAATCCCCAAAAGACCGAAGAAGAATATCCCAAAGGAGGAAAATAAATTTCTCAAAGACCGAAGATGAATATCCTAAAGGAGGAAAAAGAATTTCCCAAAGGTTGAAAATGAATCCCCGAAAGACCGAAGAAGAATATCACAAAGGAGGAAAATAAATTTCTCAGAGACCGAAGATGAATATCCTAATGGAGGAAAATGAATTTCCCAAAGGTTGAAAATGAATCCCCGAAAGACCGAAGAATAATATCCCAAAGGAGGAAAATAAATTTCTCAAAGACCGAAGATGAATATCCTAAAGGAGGAAAATGAGTTTCCCAAAGGTTGAAAATGAATCACCCAAAGACCGAAGAAGAATATTCCAAAGAAAGAAATAAATTTCTCAAAGTAGGAAGACGAGTTTCCGTAAGGATTTTTAGTCTGAAGTTTTCATGGCTGAGTTTTGGGACAGATCTTGAGGCGTCAGAGCTCTCCAGAATGTGAATCAGCTGGGAGTGACAGTTCCTAAATCTCTCTGAGGCGGCCAGATGCGAAATTGAAACTTTCCAGAAGACTGATAACATGACCATGAAGAAGATTGAGATCTCTAAGGAGCGAACGTGCTTATGAACATCATTCGATAATAAAAACAGAAGTTATAAATATCTCTACGGCAATGGAATCGAGAAGGTGACCAAATAGAAAAATAGGCATAATTCTTGCTGCATTTACGAAAAAGAATCGTCTTTGAATTAAAAGAGACTTCAAACAACAAAATATGCATTATTCTGGAAGCAAAATAATTGGTCAAACACTATATTTATTATATATATATATATATATATATATATATATATATATATATATATATATATATTTATATATATATATATATATATATATTTATATATATATATATATATATATATATATGATAAATTTCTGCACATTTAAACGTGTTTCTTTCATATTTCAAATAAGCCATATATATTAATACATTAGAGTCTGGATTCTCTTAACGACCTCGGGATCAGAGCCCCAGGCGGAACCGCCCAAAAACTATAATATCGGACCAGCGGGGCATACAAATATCCTGGACGAGGGTTCAAATCCCCGCCGGTCCGATATTATAGTCTTAGGGCGGTTCCGCCTGGGGCTCTGATCCCGAGGTCGTTAAGAGAATCCAGACTTTAATGTATTAATATATATGGCTTATTTGAAATATATATATATATATATATATATATATATATATATATATATATATATATATGTGTGTGTGTGTGTGTGTGTGTGTGAGTGAGCGTGTGTGTGTGTGTGTGTGTGTGTCTGTCTGTCTGTGTGTACATATAACTAAAATTTTCAATATTTTGCGCCCCTAACACCACATTCACCTGGTAAATACAAAAAGATATTTTGAAAGAATGATAATTAATTTATGTCTGAAAATTAAGATTCATCTGATATACATAAAATTTGCATTTACTTTCGGTAATTCAAAACCAAACGATCACTAACCAGACTACATTTTTTTTCACAAACCCTTTTCTTTATTGTTTGATATCACGCTCAGATCATGAATTAAAAAGTGCCCTCTCAAAAAGGATTTACTAGTTTTCTAGAAAAATAATTAATTGTCCTTTTTAGTTTGAAAAGTAAATTTTGTTATAAATATAGAAAGTATATATATATATATATATATATATATATATATATATATATATATATATATATATATATATATATATATAATCCATTTCTTCCCCAAACCGAACAATATTTAATATTTTTTTCAGTTTTTTCTCTTCTATAATTTTTAAAATGGTTATGGGAGAAAGGTTTTGATGTGATCCACGTCTTAACTTAAAAATAACAAGGTCTCATAAAATCTACATAATTATAACTAATCTTTCTTCAAACTAAGAGAATTTTCTCAACATTTTCTCTGAATTAAGGCTGTTAAATAGTGTCTCATCCATGTCACCTGCGGCAAGACTAATTTAGATTTCAGAAATATGCAAAGGTTTTTATTCAGCAATTATTTGGACGATAAAATGTTAGCCTAAATTTAGATATGTAAGAATTATGATAGCAAACTCTTCTCTTGAAAGTCTAAATGATAAATTCTAGGAATAACATCTTGAAGAAGAATGACTCAAAGATAAAGAGAACCATAAGAATCCTAATCGTTTATGTTTTGTATGTTGAGAAAATAAAAAGTTTCGTCGTCTGTATCATATTTTTATCACCAGGCAATATTCTGTATTACTTTTAGTTTTGCTCCATTTTTTCCCCTACAAAGATATGTTAAAGTAGGTTTCTTAATAAATAGGTACATGTTACTGAAAAAATGGAAACCTGATTTTTTTCTCTGAATAAATAAGATTCTCAGTTTCCATTAAGGTTAAAAATAAACAACACACAATTGATGAATAAACCTTATGCAAAACTCATATGTTTATATGACCAGACATATTTTTTGCTCCCATTATAACATTAAATTTTTCCTTAATAAAATTGATTATTTCTTGCTAACCACATTCTAATAGTACATGCAATGACGGCTGTAAGTGTAGCAGCTGTTCTAGGAAGACACTGCAAAATCAAACCATTGTTCTATATTCTTGGGTGGTGCCATAGCCTCTGTACCGTGGTATTCTACTGTCTTAAGTTAGCTTTCTCTTGCTTGAGGATACATTTAGGCACACTATGCTATTTGTTTCCTTATTTCCTTTCCCCACTGGGGTATATTCTCTCAGTTGGAGCAAATGGGCTTATAACTTCCTGTATTTCCAACTAGGGTTGTAGCTCAGAAAGTAATAATGATAATAATGATAATATTAATAATAATAATTTATTATTATTATTATTATTATTATTATTATTATTATTATTATATCATTGTACCTCACACAATGCACTGTAATTACTTCAGGTTCTTCCAACCATCCCTTTGGTCCCTATCTGCATCTACTATTTAGCTCTTATTTAACTCTGTTTCTGGTTTCTTTTATGTGATAGTTCAACTGTGTAGTTGCATCTAGGCGCTGAAAGGTCTCCCCGGCCCCATAACCAGGCTGTATGGCCTAAGTCTATTGATATAATCCCTCTATAAAATGAAAATTACAACATTGATATTGTGTTTCTTTCCCGTTCATCCAAGAGAAATCAAAT
This sequence comes from Palaemon carinicauda, assembly GCF_036898095.1. Classification (NCBI taxonomy): domain Eukaryota; kingdom Metazoa; phylum Arthropoda; class Malacostraca; order Decapoda; family Palaemonidae; genus Palaemon; species Palaemon carinicauda. The sequence goes on along the minus strand of NC_090729.1, from coordinate 161,043,027 downwards.
TTCAAAACCGTTAGTATGTTCATTATATAATATACAGCAACGTGTCTGGCTATATATATATATATATATATATATATATATATATATATATATATATATGTGTGTGTGTGTGTATAAATATATATATACATATATATATATATATATAATATATATATATATATATATATATATATATATATATATATATATATATATATATATATATATATGGATAAATATCAACACAACATCGTGTTCAAATAGAAAAAAATTTCTACCTCATACTTGGGATCGAACGCTGGCCCCTTCTAATGAAAGGCCATGTCGAAACCAACCATGCAACCATATGATGTTTATGCATATCCTGTATATATATATATATATATATATATATATATATATATATATATATATATATATATATATATATATATATATATATATATATATATATGTGATGTCTATGTATATACAATACATAAATATATATATCTATCTATATATATATATATATATATATATATATATATATATATATATATATATACTGTATATAGAGAGTTATTGGGTCCTTTGACTGGCCAGACAGTACTACAGTGGATCCTTCTCTTTGGTTACGGCTCATTTTCCTTTTGCCTACACTCACACTGAATCGTCTGGCATATTCTGTACATATTCTCCCCTATCATACACCTGACAACACTAAGATTACCAAAGATTCTTCGCTCAAGGGGTCAGCTACTGCAATGTAAGGACACTCCAAAATTAAACCATTGTTCCCTAGTCTTGGGTAGTGCCATAACCTCTGTACCATGGCCTTCCACTGTCTTGGATTAGATTTCTCTTGCTTGAGAGTATACTAGGGCACGCTTTTCTATTTCTCTATCTCCAGTTTTTTTTCAAGTTTTCATAATTTATGTATGGAAGATATAATACAATGTTGTTACTGCTCTTAGTATATTTTATTTTGTTTGTTTAATACTTCTCTTGTAGTTTTTTGTTTTTATTTCCTTGTTTCCTTTCCTCACTGGGCTATTTTTTCCTCTTAGAGCCCTTGGGCTCATTGCATTTTGCTTTTACAATTAGGGTTGTAACAAAGCTTGTATTAATAATAGTAATAATCTCAAATGATGTTCCAGAAAGTAACATTATAAATTGATATGTACTCTGCAAAAACATTTCTTGGATTGTATTATTTTTATCCACCTAATCAATGTCCCCAGACATTTAAGAGGTTTGTAATAAAAGTGAACGTATATTTTGCAGAACCCCTTCTGCAACCTAATATTTTGATATACAGTAAGTTTGTTTCAAAAAGTAAATGGAAAGGGTGATAATCGAATGGAACCTCATAAACAATACCATTTAAACTTTGATCAACATGACGTGTAATCCAGTAATGCACCACAATCCGCCTTTCTTTTTCTCTCTCTCTTCTTTTTTTGCGTAAGGCAGGAAATTGTTTAAGTAAATATCTCTAAAATCTAATCTCGACTTACATCTTTCAGTGGGATTGACTTTAGTTTCTTTCCTAAATTATTACATACAAATGAATTATCATACTGAATGACATCAGATGTTAACTTTCATGGATAACATTTTAAGTGCAGCATCCTTTTTTACACTGGTCAATGAATATTGCACTGATCAGGGGTATTAAGATCATTTCAAATTCTGTAGTAAACGTTTTATCACTGTGCTTCGTAGAACGAAACGTGTCTTAACATGTTCCATGACAAAAGCAACCTAGATAATATTATATGTGATTGTATGTGAATTTCAAGCATTACTATTCAGAACTGAATTTTCAACTTCATAATAGACAGATTTAGTCTTTGAAAGTTTTCTCAAAAATGTCGTTACCTGCCTCTCATAGTATTTTTAGGGTGATATGTCTGATGTTATTACTTACCAAAACATCGTATTCACTTAAAGTTTTCTAAGAAAGATAATCTGACTAGTTTCCTATACACTTGGTTGTGCATCACCTTCCATTATATTGACATCTTGAGATTCAGGTCATAAAAGTTTGTGGTAGGCATAGCAACTTTTATTTGTGTTCGATCTATCGGAATCCATACTTGGATGATCCTCTCTTCGTCTGTCTTCTTGCTTTTATGGCTAAGATACAAGAAAATGATATATAGGTCTCTTTAGTGTGTTGTTGATTCCAACGCTCACCCTAGGGAGTGGGTAAATTCTATTTCTGCTACTAATCGCCACGGCTTAAGAGGTTTGGACTGTGTCCGAATTAGGCTTTTCGCCTGTGAGCAAATTATAGGTGAAGCTACTCACAGGTCTGGTAACTGCTTGGACCTAGTATACATCGACTCCCCAGGTGTTATAACAAGTAAGAGTGGTTTTCCAGTTGCGACTTCTGATCATGCCTTAATTTCGTTGGTAGTGAAGACTGAGCGGCCTTTCCATCATGTGTCATACTCATGTAAGATATTTATGAAATCTCAAGCGACTGAAAAGGCATTTTGAGTGATCTTTTGAATTTGAAGTGGTCATAATTGTATAAAAGTGTTGAGCCTGTTGTTCTCTTCAATGAAATTCTGGTCAACATAATTGATTGGTGTATCCCTTCTCCTGAGTTACAATAACGAGTGAAAGACAAACCCTGGTTCAATAATTACTGCGATACGTCAAAGCTTTTCTTCAACCGTCCAAAAATCATTGGTCATTGCTACCCGCAACAAACAAGCAACATGCAACATGTAAAGTATCCAGAAGGTATTAAGTTAAAAAATTTAGAACTCAAGTACTTTTTACGAGGCAGAAATGTTAACCCAACACTCGGGACTACTAGGAGTGAATATCAATGGTAAGTTCATGAAATTAATTGTACCGTTGAGGGGTTTGGGGGAGCCTATAGGTTTATCTGTTGAGTCATCATAAGCCATTGCCTGGCCCTCCCTGGTCCTAGCTTGGGCGGATAGTGTGCTTGGGCGCTGATCATAAAATTTAAGGTTAATCTCTAGGGCAGTGTCCTGCTTGCTAGGGCAATGTCACTGTCCCTTGCCTCTGCCATTCATGAGTGACCTTTAAACCGTTGGTCTCTTGGTCAAAGAAATCAAGAAATTTTGGTCTTAATTAGGACTTGGTTAGGTGATCGGCAAATGCCACTCTGTTTGGATTCTAGTGGGAGAACCAGAGTCATAATGAGGTCAGAAGGTCAACAAAGAGATAAACGGAATAATGGAAAGAGAATAGGTATTTCGCAACTATAGCATGAGAACCAATGTAATAGTAGAGAGAGAGAGAGAGAGAGAGAGAGAGAGAGAGAGAGAGAGAGAGAGAGAGAGAGAGAGAGAATGTGAACTAGAATCTGCAATCTATGGTGTAGTTGAAACAATGATTTGCATGACAGGGTAAGAACAGGAAAGTTGCTGTCACTTCGCAATGACGCATAGTAAGAAAGACAGCTCTAAGATAACATCTATATTTTTCAGCATTCACTTTGTATGGATGTACGGTATTATTATTATTATTATTATTATTATTATTATTATTATTATTATTATTATTATTATTATTTATATATACATATATATATATATATATATATATATATACATATATATATATATATATATATATATATATATATATATATGTATATATATATATATATATATATATATGTGTGTGTGTGTGTGTGTGTGTCTGTGTGTGTTTGTGTGCGTGCGAATATATGCGAATGGGAAAGACATACAGACAGGCAGATTTTTGTGAAAATTGTATACTGTAATTACAATCTTTTTATCCTCCAGTATGAGGCATTTCTTCAACTAAATGTAATAACGTGCTGAGCTGGGATAAGCTTCTTGATTCACACCCAGTCTTCCGTCGTCATCATCGACCCAATAGTACATAGTAATGGAAGTCATTAAAATGGCATTAATTTTTTCTAGAAACCAGTATGTGAATGAGTGAAAGGATTGTTGAACAGACTCTCATTCATGAATATGATGAGTGGATGTAGAATGCGATTGAAAGACTGTGGAAACTTGAACTGTTTACATAGTACAGTACAGTGGTAACGTGTTCGCCTAGCGTTTGCATGGCATCTGATTGATCCCAGCCCGGGACTGTAAGTGTAAGCTTTTTACTGGTGAATCCATTGCTGTGGTTGGGGACTACAGTGGGGAGTTTGGCTTGTCCGGCTGACGTTCTGGTGAGTATCTATTCTGATGAAGCTGTAACTGAAACCAGGCACCTTTAGCCTTTAACCTTTAAATGTACCATAAGAAGAATTGATTGTGTGATACACATGAAAATACGCAGAGAAAGTGAAAAGGTTAGTACAGGTTAATGAATCATTATGAGTATTATGATGTAGATTGGTCATATGGAAAGAACGAACGATAAAATATTATTAGAATATACTGTATATATAATTCAGGGGTACTGTGAAATTGAGGGCGGGGACCTTGTAGAAAAGGTGGGTAAGTGATATGAAATAAGGATTGGATAGAAAGAGTATCTCTGGCCAAGTGTGCTGTGGGGTTCAACACACTGCTTGTGAGCCTCGTGAGTAGTTTATTTGAATAAATTAATGTTAATTTCATTTGACTGCACTAGGATTTTATCCACGATTCAGTATGTTGAAGAATGAATATGGTAGCAAATGTTGGGTTTCTATTCTAGAACTACGCCCGCTTAAGAAACTGTCTAAATGTAATAAGAGCCGAGTGGTCCAAGTCAACTGTCAGCTTTATTTTGGCTCTGAGGTATAACTTTGAATCCTGGCTGGAGCAAAAGTATTTATCATGAAAATAATTTCCCTTTGAGTAGGTGATCCCGAGGCAGATTGAATTCGATACTAAAAGTATTTTGGGCTTAATATTTCGATGTATGAAATATTATTTTTGTATCATTCCGTCCAATCTTCAATATGAACTCGGAAATTAAGAAAAATAAATGCAAAAGTAGAATTTTAGTATTTCAATGAAACTACGTGAAGGGCTATAATTTTTTATCAAATGTTACGCATTCTTTGATAATCGTCAGGTTTGAAAATCGGTTACCCAGTTCACTGTAATAGATTTTAATGATACAGTGACTGTATCACCTACAAAAGTGCAAGCTGTAAATTATTGAAGCTTGAACTGAATCTCTTAAGAAAGAAAAGTTTTTATTTGTTTACATGATTTTGATGCCAAATACATCAATATTATTTAAAGAGAAAAAAAAGTGAGAATTTAAGTGCGGGTACATACCGGATGTATGATAATTAAGCTTTATGGTTTTTTTTTTTTTTATGAAATAGTCTATTAAATACCTTTGTTTTATTTGGCTGATGATACGTTTTGATGGGTTTTATTCAGAGTAGTGTAATGGTGATATAGTTACGTACATCAAATACAAAGCTACATGTTGACGTTTTGAGTATAAAAATTCTTTTATATTTAGTGTTGGTGTATTTAGATGATAATTTATCATATAATATAAATAATTTAATGCTTTGAAGTATATTTTGCTACTTTTTCGAATTTCCAAATTAATTTATTGTTATTTTTGTCGCACTGTAATTAATATTCATAATATCCTTTTAATTTCTTCTTGTGATACACATTAGTTAATTAGATACGTATATAATGTATTAAAAAGAACGGTGCTTAATCATCCTGATTATTTTGTGTCCATTACTCTAAATTACAATGCGGTTCATTTGAAGTGATTTAGGTTGGATGATAATTAACAGAGATTATAACAATTATGTATTTGAATTTAGTATGTTTTTAAATCCCATAAACAGCCCAGGATACTGATATTCAATTCATCGGAAATATTTATCACAAACGCTATGATTGCAATATTGCTTTGGTTATTTAAACAAAGAGGTAAAAGTGGAAAGTCCTCATTGATGAAGTGTTGCAAACTCCACGATTCATTGGTAAAAGAAAAGATATTTCAGTAATAGCTGACAGTATTTTAGAAATCTAGATTTGAGGTTATTTCAGCAATTGCAATATATAATAGAATGGTCTTATAATCTTTATTACATAGCTTTGTCTTGATTTGTTGAAAATAGATTAAATTCCAATAAAATAAAAATTAATTTCATCGTACAACCATAGTAATTGGCAAAAAACCATTTACTTTACAAATAGCATGATATTGGGGTAAAAAATATTAATGATAGAAATAAGTAAGTACTACTGATGTTAAAAGTGTATAATAGGTAAAGTGAAATGATGAAGTATTTTTAGTCCATTAGAAATTATCTCTTAAATAAAATCATACTAAGTTTATCAAAACATTTACATCCGAGTTTATATTTGAAAAAATACCATTGTGTTATATTCTGATGCTACAATAATGTTGTATTTTCGAAAATTATTTTCAATCATTCTTTGGGCTGTATAACATCTCTCATCAGACCCAATTAACTATGATGTGTCCCAATAAGTTTTTTTTTTTTTTCAATGAAATGTCTTTCATTTAAATTAGGACATCCATTACTGCGATGATAAACTCATAAACTATAGTCAATTCTTTTTAGTGAGGCAGATTAGCACAGACTCGCAGGGGTGCCCTTTTAGCTCGGAGAAGTTTCGTTATCGGTGATTGGTTGGACGAGATCATTCTAACCAATCAGATAGCAGGAAACTTTTCCAAGCTTAAGGTGCACCGCTGCAAATCAGTGCAAATGCGCATCATTAGAAAAAAATTGACTATAGTCATAATTAAAGAACAAATGAGAGAAGGCGAACCATTGTGCTGAAGGCTGACTTTTGTCAATTGTCGCAATATTAGAACAGCGTAAAATCCCTCTAATCCACTCATCTGTGTCGTCATCTTCCTTCACACGCAATTTTGGTTTTTGTTCACTCATATGCATTTTACGTTTTACATTTTATGGTCATTGATAAGCAAGAGTACTTATGATATAATATGGTATATATATATATATATATATATATATATATATATATATATGTATATATAGACTTATATGAATATTATACAGTAGGCATATATATATATATATATATATATATATATATATATGTATATATATGTATATATATATGTGTATATATATATATTTATATATATATATACATATATATATATATATATATATATATATATATGTGTGTGTGTGTATATATATATATATATATATATATATATATATATATATATATAGGTAAAATCACAGGAATACGCATTGTTCCGATGCAATAAAGCACAAAGAAAAAATTTGAACACTGTGTAATCCTGATTAGTTTCGTTTCTATATCATCTTCAAGAGGAATCTGTATTCACTTGTGGGTTGTTTTAAGCATTACTAGTTAGCAGCCTGAAAGTATTAATAGTGAAATGAAGGAGATTAGGAACACAGACAAGAAATTTAAGTACCCTGAAAATGTATTAGATGATTCATTAAGAAAGGCAAAATGTATATTTTTTTTTTATAATATCAATAGAGAAATAGGGTTGTTGTGGCCTTATTGGTAACGTCTCTGCCTGATGATCGCCAGAAGGGGGCTCAAGTCCCGCTTAAACTCTTTAGTTTCTTTGGTCGTTGGAACCTCACCCTCCTTGTGAACTAAGGAATGGAGGTTTAGGGGATCCTATAGGTCAGCCTGCTGAGTCATTAGCACCCATTACCTGGCCCTCCCTTGTCCTAGCTTGGGTGGAGAGGAGGCTTGGGCGCTGATCATATGATATATGGTCAGTCTTTAGGCCATTGTCCTGCTTGCTAGGGCAATGTCACTGTCCCTTGCCTCTGCCATTCATGAGCGGACTTGAAACCTTTAAAACTGAAATGAAAATAAAAACCATACAAGTATTTCCATGCAGTAACACTTTTAAAGTTATCCTCCAATTGTTAGAAAATTCCACTCACTTACTAAAGCTGGCCATACACTATCATGTACATCTGACAGGTACGCCTGAACAGTTACGCCTGTCAAGTATACCTGATAGTGTATGGCGGGGAAAACTAGCCTCTCAGGCGACCTGACAACTGATGAAAATTCGATCAGTTCTGCCTGACAGGCGAGTAAACTTGATGTGTGTGTGGCGGTTTCATCAGGTGTACCTAAACAGGTCTCTCAGTTATTAACAATCATTTGATGTGGACAGTTTAAATTTTTGGGGGGTTACAGCTTTGTAATTTTGATTTATTTTACAGTTGAGTTCCTTTAATCAAGGGAGATCTAGGTGACAACAAATCGTTGTTCACTGATTCATTCATGCGCAGAAAATTGTTATAAACAGAAGGTTCATGTCTCAATTCATTAAGAAGATTAATATGGGTAAATTTATTTCTTTTTTGCAACCATTCCTTATACCATTGTTTGCGTTTCTTCCGTCTGTTTTTACATTTCACAAAAACTACAGATAATAAGGAGAGGAAGTACAACTCATCTTCTCGAGAATCCATGGCGAACTGACAACTTGACAGGTATGCATGAAGAGTGTGTGGGCTCCTTAGGTATCAGGTATACCTGACAGGCGTAACTGTTCAGGTGTACCTGTCAGGTGTACATGATAGTGTATGGCCGGCCTTATTGTAGCATATAAGTACAATAACAATGAAGCTCTCATAAAG
>NC_090729.1:161011973-161016973 GCF_036898095.1 Palaemon carinicauda | reverse complement strand
ACTGTTGTTCAAAAAATTGATGGAATTGCATCGTCACTGATTTTACACTGCGTCTCATCAGTGCAAATATCCTCACCTACTTCCACCATATGGTTGACTTTACACATCAGTGCTTAGTCAACTCTAGCTCTTACTCGTCCACACCTGTATCATTTGCTCTCTCCATCCTCACTTTCCACATCAGCCCACGGATGTCTACGCCAAACTTCTCACTTTATATCCCAGCGCCTTCTACCCAGAACTATGCCAGAGGCCCACAGTTCCCACCAAGCATGGTATTTATCACCGTATCCAGAACACGGGATCCTAGCATTTGCAAGATTCAGACGTTTGGCCCTAAACTGCTTGGCAGCTTCTAAATGCAAATTTGCCAAAGTAGAAGAGAATGGGCTTGTTAAAAGGTCTCAAGCATGGTTATAGTTTGCCAAGGTTGTCGCCCTGTACATTGTCCTGAAAAAGGATGGATCTATATGTCCTTGTGGTATTACAGGCACCTTAACATTCAGATGGAACCAGACTCCTACCCCCTCCCTTACATCGTTGATACCAACGCATACCTTCAAAGTGCAAAAATATTTTTGATCCTCAGCACCCTTATATAATTTCAATTACTTGAGGGACCACATTTCAACAACTCATGGATGGCATTTTAGGGGACCTTCGCTTCTTTTTATGTTATGCAGATGACATAAAAATTCTCCCCCTCCAAAGAGGAATACCTACGTCATGTACGCATTGTACTTGACTGCGTGTAGTAGAACAATCTTGTACTCAGGTACAACAAATGTATCTTTGTTACCAAGGACGTAATTTTTGGGTCATTCACCCCCTCCCTGAGAAGATTAGGTCAGATTAGTACTATGTATTAAGGGTGCTTGCTACCTCCATTTTCTAAAAATGAAAAGTATACTCGTAAATATAGTACTTTGACCATCACTTTGCTTTAATGATAATATTTTTTTGGACGTCCACGGTGTTTAATGTCCACTCATAGATGGTTAGGAACAGATATAGCAAGGCTATGCAATATTTTGGGTTAGATATTGTCCCAATATTCCTGGATTGCAACTTCAAGTAAGGGCAGCAAATATATGACCTTCTGTTGGAGGTGCCTCTTTACGATCTACCAGAGGCTTTCTATTGAAGATAAATTTGGACTACAGTATTACAAGGCCAATCTGTAATAATGAATATGTAACAGTCTGTGAACCATTGCTGTACACTTTTAGCAAAATGTGCAGGTGCACAGTCCTGCTGAAAAACTTTAGCCCTCAGTTACATTAAATGTGTGGGAAATATGATCATTAAGCAGTTCATAACACATTCTGGTTAACTGTTTGGTTTTATATTTATAATATATGCTTGCCTAAACTTTTAGGCTGAAACATTTCTATATCATCAATGAATCCACGTGTTTTACGGTGCTACACGTATACCTTGAGTCTAGAGGATTGCTACCTTTCCTACGATAAATGTTTCCACCATGATTACATGTCACTATAAATATAGATTCATTACTCCACAACACATCTAACCACTGATCTTCATTCATAACAAAGTATTTCCTAACAAATGCAACACGTTTTTTCTGTTGATGCTTTGTAAGAAGGGGTTTGTTAATGGCACATTGACTTGTGAATCCAACTTCATTCACAAGTCTGTTGATCGAACTTATTGACTCTTCCCGAAACATATTGGGTTTTCCTTTTTTATTTAATAAATACTAATACAAGGATTAGATTCTAATGCACATTTTAAGATGTTAGTAGTGTGACGGGGTAGGAGAAAGGTTGTGACTCAAAGGCAGGATGGAAGCAACTGAGTGGTTTATTATAGAACACTCTCCTTTATATACAAAAGCTCAAGGCAACAAGAATTTTCATGTTCAAAATCAACACTGTTACCATTGAGAAAAAACAGACATGTTTTTTCAGGTTCTTTTCAGTTTGAGGGGAGAGCGAAGATACAAACACAAAATGAACTATGTACAATCGTGTGACACATGGTTGGTACAGTAGCCTTTTTTCTGTTTTCCTAGGCCTACCATGGTTTTTTCTGTGATCCTGTACGTTCATTAGCACCTGCTTTAAATCTACTATCTGAGTAACAATTTCATGGAGAAGTTGCTTTGTATCTCTCTTTGTAAGGTCACAATTGACGAAAGACCACAAAAAAGGTTGCGCTAAACTCTACGTTGTCCGCAGTGGAAAAATATCACATCCATCCACACCAAACACAAGTTAATGACTAAAAATTGGCTGCCGTCTTCTCCGTAAGCAGTGTGGTGTCTTCTAAGCTTCCAGATGCACAATAAATAAATATCCACTAATAACTTCGTCTCTAGTACCTTCTTAAAATTTTATGGTAATGGAAGACCGCATGAAAAGTAGCCACCAACCTTTTGCTGCAGAATACTTGAAGTTCCCCACATCCTCGACCATCAGAGCACTGCTGGAGTTCTTGGGCATGATGAGGTAATATCATTGATGCTTGTCAGCTATTGCCTTCACTATTGGTCCCTTCTATAACTCCCTTAGGGGCAAGACAAAAACCCTTCAGAAAGCAGCTTTCTTCAATGCAAAGGAAGCCGTACCAACTGCTCCTGTTTTCACCTTTCCTGTGCAAACTGCATCCCTCCTACTTTCCACAGATGCCACTGACATCGATGGAACAAATGATCAATGGCAAAACTTTTCTAGGTGGACTCCAGCTACTGCACCTTTAATTGCAAACTATTGCTGTGTATTTGGCAGTCTGTCACTTCCTCCATTTCTTAAAGGGTACGTCCTTTGACATTCACATTGATCACATGCTCCCCAACAGTCTGACACCTGGTTCGACTGTCAACGCTGACATTTCTCTACTATTTCTGAATACAACTTTACCATACAATACATCTCTTCTAAACTGAATCCAGGTGTTGACTCCCTTTCCAGAAACACACTGGCCCCTGTCCACCTGGGAATGTATTTCAAAGCTCATGGCTGAAGCCCACCAAAAGGACCCTGGGTACCAAATCTGCAGGACATCTTGCAGCACGTCTCTCCATTGGGAAAATGTTCCCCTTAATGTCTCTAACAAATCCTGCTGCCATATGCCAACAGGTGTTTCAATTGATCCATGGCCTCTCACACCCCTTGCGCTAATCTACTGCAGTTACTAATGTCAAAGTTCATATGGCATTACATACTAAAGATGTTAAGGATTGGATCTGCAACTGTACTTAATGTCAAACTTCAAAATGCGTCGACACACGGATATGGGTATGGGCACTTTTCATCATCCTCAGTGTCGTTGTTCCCACTTTCATGTTGTTGGTTAGCTTCTATCCGTGTCACAAGGACACCGTTACCTTTTCAGTCATTGATTGCTCGACTCGCTGGCTTAAAACCATTCCCATGCAAGATACAACAAACTCTTCATGTACTATCGCCTTATTTCCTGGATGAATAGCAAGATTTGGCATCTTAGAGCATATTACCTCTGACAGCGATACCAATTTCACCTCTCAATTGTGGACATAATTAGCGTATCTTGTTAGCGTTATCCTACATCACACTATTGCTTAAAACCTGCAGCCAAGGGAATAGTGGAACATTTAGATCTTACCATCGAAGCAGTTTTGATGTCCCGCTTCACCGACTCCGACTGGTTTTCAACTAAATTTTCAGAAGAATTTTTTATATATGTTTTTAATCTATGGAAGTTATTTTGATAATAGGTTTTTTCAGCCTGAGTGCAATATATCCTTTCCAGCTTGGACTTCTCATAACATTACCCCCCCCCTCTCTCTCTCTCTCTCTCTCTCTCTCTCTCTCTCTCTCTCTCTCTCTCTCTCTCTCTCTCTCTCTCTCTCTCTCTCTCATTTTTTGCACGATATCTAGGTATTCTGTCATTCACCTATTACTATCAAGATAACTCTTAATTTTATTGACCCATCAATAATGTCTGTCCTAATTACCCTTGGTGAGGATTTAGAAAGTCAGTTTTCATGAACATAACTCGCAAAGAAAAAATTATCGTAAAAATAGAGAGGAACATTCAGACCTAATACCGAACATTCCTCCATTCAAAATCATAACAAGAGAGAGAGCAGAGTAGGTCATGGAATTTTACCAGAGAAGTGATATTTCCCACTTCCCTGAGTAGATGGTCTCCGATCACGTCAGGTCCACGCAAGTACCTCTCAAATAAGTTCCAAATCGCATGAACTTTTACCGGTCAGACAGCTTGCAACTCATGACCCTTCGGGCTTTAACTTGCAGATCGCTTTTAGATCTATGAAACATGATGGCCATTTGCCTGCCAACCCCACAGTGGCATTTCCATTTTGCATACGTTTAGGTTTTAGGGCCTTAGGAGTTTAATGGTAGCTGTGAAACTGAATAGTTCGTGTATAGTATTTGTGTATCTTATTGTTGAAATAAGGAGACTAGAAATACTTTGTATTGTAGAATGATTTCCAGTGATAAGAGTAAATGTATATCTATCTATATACGTGTATGTGTGTGCTTCTGTGTCTGTAAGTATGCATATATTCGGAAAAAAGGTAAACTCTATGAAAATGGAAAATCCATTTAAAAACAATTATAGAATCATGTGTCTTTATATGACAACTGAATCGTAAACTTGCTTAGAATAAATGAAATGACAGAAATTAAATATAAATGAAGAACTGTGATTCCTGCAAAGAACTGTGAAGGGTGAAGGAAGATCAATTGATATATTAATAAAGGTAAAAAGACAGGATTTTGATGTTCAGTTGATATGGAAGAGGTCTGGTAAAAAATGGAATTGCCTGTGTGTAGTATATCCATTATTTTAAAGGCAAAAATAGTTAATTAGAAATATTCATATTGTCAAGAATAACTGTCGTAACATCGGTTTGTGAGTCTAAATGTTGAATTTCTTACACAAGGAAAGTTCACTCAATGTCGATTTTGTTGGAAACAGCTGTCTGTAGTCTGAAATCTGAAATCTGGATTTTAGTTTTGTGTATA
>NC_090729.1:160991973-161006973 GCF_036898095.1 Palaemon carinicauda | reverse complement strand
ACAACAGAATAATTAACCATGACATCTGCGAACGTATCGTCAATACTCTGAATAGAATCTGTATAGTGGAAAATAATTTTCAGAGACTTTTTTTTTTTTTTTTTTTTTTTTTTGTGGAGGTTGTTGTGATGAAAAGTTTTACAGCCAAAGTGCAAGATATCTTAGTTTTTCGCTTACATTAAGCATAGACGTCAGGATGCCTGAAAACTTTAAATCAATCAATCAATCTCCATTCGTATGAAGGTATGCCCTTTGCAGCTTGGACTAATAACATCTCTCTCTCTCTCTCTCTCTCTCTCTCTCTCTCTCTCTCTCTCTCTCTCTCTCTCTCTCTCTCTCTCTCTCTTTCAATTATTGCACGAGTTTTACGTATTCTATCATTCACCTATCCCTGTCAAGATAACACTTGATTTTTTTTAGCCTTCAGTAATGTGTGTCTTAATTACCATTAGTGAGGATTTTGAAAGTCAGTTTTCATGAACATAACTTCCAAAGAAAAAAATAATTGTCGTATAATTTTTACGACGAAATAGAGAGGGAAATTCAGATCTAAAACCGAACATTCCTCCATTCAAACTCGTAACGATAGAGAGCAGAGTAGGTCACGAAATTTTACCAGAGAAGTGATATTTCCCACTTCCCTGACTGGATGGTCTCCGATCACGTCAGGTCCACGTAATTACCTCTCAAATAAGTTCCAAATCGCATGAACTTTTACGGATCAGACAGCTTGCAACTCATGACCCTTCGGGCTTTAACTTGCAGATCGCTTCTAGATCTATGAAACATGCTGGCCATTTGCCTGCCAACCCCACAATGGCATTTCCATTTTGCATACGTGTAGGTTGCAGGGCCTTACGAGTTTAATGGCAGCCGTGAAACTGTATTGTTCGTGTTTAGTATTTGCGTATTTTATTGTTGAAATAAGGAGAATAGAAATACTTTGCAACCTAGAATAATTTCCAGTGATAAGAGTAAATGCATATATGTCTACTATATACGTGTGTGTGTATGCTTCTGCGTCTGTATATGAGTATATATTCGGAAAAGCTAAACTATCTAAGAATGGAAAATCCATTTAAAAACGATAATAGAATCATGTGTCTTTATATGACGGCTGAGAATAAATGAAATGACAGAAATAAAATATAAATGAAGAACTGTGATTTCTGCAAAGACTTGTTAAGGGTGAAGGAGGATCAATTGATATATTAATAAAGATGAAAAGACCAGATATCGATGTTCAGGTTCTATGCAAGACGTCTGGTAATAAATGAAATTGCCTCTGTGTAGTATATCCGTTATTTTAGAGGCAAAAATAGTTGATTTGAAATATTCAAATTATCAAGAATAACTGTCGTAACATCGGTTTGTGAGTCTAAATGTTGAATTTCTTACACTAGAAAGTTCATTCACTGTCGATTTTATTGGAAACAGCTGTCTGTAGTCTGAAATCTGAAATCTGGCTTTTAGTGTTGTGTATAGTTTTGGTAAATGAATTAATCATAAGCTGTAATCAAAACATGAAAATGGATATAATTTGGATATTTATTTTGGTTATGAGAAAGATTTTAAACGGGACGTATGATGTGAATAAGTGGTAAGAATTAGAAAACCTAATACAAACTTGGAGTTTGCTAACTGCGTTTGACTTTTTTTTTTTTTTTTTTTTTTTTTTTTTTTTTTTTTTTTGAACATAAGGTAATAATGACCTTTTTAGCACCAATGAAACAACCTAATACGAGAAACGTCAAGTAAGGTGAAGGGTAATTAAAGAAATTAATTTTGAATTTAAGTACTTCATGCTTGTCTCATGTGTGGTGAATGTTAATTCTTCCCAGAAAGTTATTGAAACAAAACGTATGAATATTGTGAAGGTGCAAGTTAAGTTTGGATATTAAAACTTGAAGTACCGGAAATAGGTTATATTTATGAGAATTACACGTTGATAGTGTGATGATTATTTTCAAATATCTGGTCTTGGAGTGTAAACTGAAATCTGCATACCTGTTCAACTGAACAATATGTAAGAAGTTTTTTGAATGATTAAGTTACAGGAAGAGTCACATAAAATATATATTCAAGGAAATAGGATGTATGCGTAATTCTCGCAAAAACATACACGCATACACGCATATATATATATATATATATATATATATATTAATATATATATATATATATATATATATGTATATATATATATATATATATATATATATATATTAATATATATATATATATATGTGTGTGTGTGTGTGTGTGTGTGTGTGTAATTGAATAAATCTTATTTTTCTAAATTTTTTTAAATCTCTTTTGTGTGTATATATATATATATATATATATATATATATATATATATATATATTGCTTATAAAAAGATGTGTGTTTTCCTGTACTCCTCAATAACGACATACTTCCTCAAACTTAATTATATGTAATAAAAAATGTAGGATAGTCTATTAAAAAGTCTACGGATCGCCGTTTCCTCGATTGCCTATAAAGAAAGAAGATTCTGAGTATCAAAAAGCCTAGAATTAATTGAATTTCTCGTTTTATGGCACTTCGCCAGTGGAGTCCGAACTTAAATATGAAAGGTCAGTAGTTTTTTTCACATATCAATGAATATCTATTGTAAATGATTGATATCGAGAGAGAGAGAGAGAGAGAGAGAGAGAGAGGAGAGAGAGAGAGAGAGAGAGAGAGAGAGAGAGAGAGAGAGAGAGAGAGAGAATTTAACAGCATTCATTTCGAAAGCAATTGGCGTATTTATGATCTCCGTTCTTCTGTTCCACTGAAAGGTACAACAGAATATGACGTCTGCGAACGTATGTCAATTTTCTAAATAGAATCTATGTAGTGGCATCGAATTTTCAGAAATAATTTTATATATATACATATACAGTATATATATTTTTAATCGGGGGGGGGGTTGATGAAAGGTTTTTCAGCCAGACTGCAAGATATAGTTTTACACTTATATTAAGCATACAGTACTTCTTCATTCCTATGAAGGTATGTCCTTTCCAGTTTGGACTAATAACACCCCCCCCCCTCTCTCTCTCTCTCTCTCTCTCTCTCTCTCTCTCTCTCTCTCTCTCTCTCTCTCTCTCTCTCTCTCTCTCTCTCTCTCTTTTTGCACAAGTCCTACGTATTCCGATCAAGATAACACTTAATTTTATTGAGCCTTCAGTAATGTCTGTCTTAATTACCATTAGTGGGGATTTTGAAAGTCAGTTTTCATGAACATAACTTCCAAAGAAAAAAATAATTGTCGTATAATTTTTACGACGAAATAGAGAGGGAAATTCAGATCTAAAACCGAACATTCCTCCATTCAAACTCGTAACGATAGAGAGCAGAGTAGGTCACGAAATTTTACCAGAGAAGTGATATTTCCCACTTCCCTGACTGGATGGTCTCCGATCACGTCAGGTCCACGTAATTACCTCTCAAATAAGTTCCAAATCGCATGAACTTTTACCGGTCAGACAGCTTGCAACTCATGACCCTTCGGGCTTTAACTTGCAGATCGCTTCTAGATCTATGAAACATGCTGGCCATTTGCCTGCGAACCCCACAATGGCATTTCCATTTTGCACACCTATACGTTGCAGGGCCTTAGGAGTTTAATGGTAGCTGTGAAACTGAATAGGTCGCGTATAGTATTTGTGTATCTTATTGTTGAAATGAGACTAGAAATACTGTGTAACGATGAATGATTTCCAGTGATAAGAGTAAAATTGTATCTATCTATCTATATATGCTTGTGTGTATGCACCCCTGTGTCTATATGTATGCATATATTCGATATATATATATATATATATATATATATATATATATATATATATACATATATATACATATATGTATATATTTATCTATCTATTTATTTATTTATATATATATCATTTTATATATATATGTGTGTATATATATATATATATATATATATATATATATATATATATATATATATATATGTATATATATATTATATATATATATGTGTGTGTGTGTGTGTGTGTGTATTGCTTATATAGAGATTTGATATCCTAGTATTTTTACATATGGGGCCAGAGATATCTGCAGTCCCTTACTCCTTATTAACGACATACTTTCCCAAACTTAATTAAATGTAATGAAAAATTGAGGCTATTTTATTAAAAAGTCTACGGATCGTCGTTTCCTCAATTGCCTATAAAGAAAGAAGAATCTATGTATCAAAAAGCCTAGAATTAATTCAATTTCTCGTTTTATGGCACTTCGCCAATGGCATCCGATCTTCAATATAAAAAGGCAGTTGTTTTTTCACATAAAATATCATTGAATCTATATTTCAGATGAGAGAGAGAGAGAGAGAGAGAGAGAGAGAGAGAGAGAGAGAGAGAGAGAGAGAGAGAGAGAGAGAGAGAGAGAGAGAGAGAATTCAGTAACATTTATTCTGAAAGCAAATGGCGTATTTTGGTCTCCGTCCTTCTGTTTGACTGAAAGGAACAACAGAATAATAAACCTTGACATCTGCGATCGTATCGTCAAGAGTTCTTTAAATAGAATCCGAATTATGAAAGCTTAGTTGAACAAACTATGACAAACATTTGTATGGTATTCTGGCATCATTTGAATGGGTAATGGCACTAAAGCAATCTGTTTAATGAAAAGGTCACCTTTAATTAATGGAGAAATTGAACATATTAGTTTTTTCTGTAATTTAAAACAATCTCAGGGAATATTTGATTAGTTCGAAATGTAAGATATATGATTCATTATCGGGATCCCGTAAATTTAATCTACATCTCTGCTGAAACACTAGGCATTCGTTCTGTCTTGTAGACGAGCTTATTGTTAATCTCAACCCTTTTAATTATTCCTGAATGAAAGTAAAAGTCCAGCATCAAAATCATCTCGCGGAAAAGTAACATAAAAAAGCCAAAAGGTAAAATTTATTTGATTTCAGGTATCACTGGGAAACAAATTTTTTTTCATTCGATATCAGATTTTTTTAAAGCACATGTCGGATATTTTTTTTCACAAGTTTTTAATGCATACATATATATGCTCATAGACATACGCGCATAAATTCACACGTGCACACACAGAGGGCCAATGTCTATTGGCCAAAATAAACCGATTAATTTGATTTCCGTAATTTCTATTATTGATCTTTTTAAGGAACGTGCTCCTGTGTTAGAGTTAAATATATACATATGTATATATATATATATATATATATATATATATATATATGTATACATATATATATATATATATATATATATATATATATATATATACATATATATATATATATATATATATATATATATATATATATATACATATACAATCGGATGCCTTTTACCTTTATTTTTGTTCGTTGCTAAGGTTTGAACCCTTGGCCTAGGAGAAGTACTTATTACAAAAACAATTTCCCCATGAGTCTGTGATCCCGTGGTAGAGTAAAATTTATATGAAAAGGTATATATATATATATATATATATATATATATATATATATATATATATATATATATATATATATATATATATAAATGCAAGAGTGTTGTAATTCAAGGAGTATTAGTTTTTTTAGTGTAGTTGAAATAGTGTATGGTAGAGTGCTAATTAATAGGATTAAGGATAAGACATTAGATGCAATCTTAGAAGTGCTGGGTGGTTTTAGAAGAGGTAGGGGATGTATTGATCAGATTTTTACAGTTAGAAAGATATGCAAGAAATTTTTAGCAAAGGGTAAGGAGGTGTATGTTGAATTTATGGGTTTGGAGAAAGCTTATGATAGAGTTGATAGGGGAGCGATGTGGAATAAGATGAGGTTATATTAAATTGGTGGAAGGCTGTTGCAAGCAGTGAAGCACGTGTTAGGATAGGAAACGAAGTGAGTGAGAAGTTTCCCGTGTGAGTGAGGCTGAGACAGGGATGTGTGATGACGTCTTGGTCGTTAAATTTGTTTGCTGACGGAGTTGTGAGAGAGGTGAATGCTCGAATGCTTGTTCGAGGATTTAAACTGGTAGATGAGAGTGATCATGAGGGAGAGGTGAATCAATTGTTGTTTGCGGATGATACTTTCTGTGTTAGTTGCAAGCTTGGATAAACTGGGTCGGTTAGTGACAGAATTTGGGAGGATGTGTGAGAGAAGGAAGTTGAAAGTTAATGTGGGTAAGGATAATTCTATGAGATTATTATTATTATTATTATTATTATTATTATTATTACTAGCAAGATGCTATAAGCCCAAGGGCTCCAACAGGGAAAAATAGCCCAGTGGGAAAAGGAAATAAGGAAATAAATAAACAACATAAGAAGTAATGAACAATTAAAACAAAATATTTTAAAAACATTAACAACATTAAAAAAATATATTTTATATAAAAACTATAAAAGGATTTATTTCAGCCAGTTCAACATTAAACAAATTTGCTGCAAGTTTGAACTTTTGAAGTTCTTCTGACTCTACCCGATTAGGAAGATCATTCCAAAACTTGTTAACAGCTGGAATAAAACTTCTAGAGCACAGTATTATGTAGTATTGAGCCTCATGATGGAGAAGGCCTGACTATTAGAATTAACTGCATGCCCAGTATTACGAACAGGATGGAACTGTCCGGGAAGATCTAAATGTAAAGGATGGTCTGAATTATAAAAAAATCTTATGCAACATGCATAATGAACTAATTGAATGACGGTGCCAGAGAATAATATCTAGATCAGGAATAAGAAATTTAATAGACCGTAAATTCTTTTCCAAGAAATTAGAATGAGAATCGGCAGCTGAAGACCAGACACAAGAACAATACTTGAAACAAGGTAGAATGAAAAAATCAAAACACTTGAGAATAGACTGATCCCCAAAAATCTTAAAAGACTTTCTCATTGAGCCATTTTTTTTTAATTGGAGAAGACACATACCTAATGCATTTCTCTTAAGGAGAAACGGGGGTGGTGCTACGTTGAATGTCATGTTGAATGGAGAGTTACTTGAGGATGTAGACCAGTTTAAGTACTTGGAATCTGTTGTTGCTGCAGATGGTGGTGTGGAAGCAGATGTACGTCAGACAGTCATGTATGGATCATAGTTGTGAAGAATGAAAGTGACGGAGACAGAATTAAATGTGTACGAGATGAAGTGACTGAGGACTATGGCTGGTGTATCTCGAATAGATAGGGTTAGGAACGAAGTAGTGAGGGTGAGAACGGGTGTAAGAAATGAATTAGAAGCTAGAATGGATATGAATGTGTTGAAGTGATTTGGCCATGTAGAGAGAATGGAAAATGTAGGGGCGTAGGAGCGTTTTTCAGGTGTGTGTGGGAGGGTGGGGGGCTAAAGTTTGAACAGGCTCTGACGGTGAGGGTCTGATGGGCTGATTTTAAGTCTAAGGATAGATTTCTGAATTCGACAGGTATATGTACAATGGATTTGAAATGAAATCATAGGACATTTTATAGCTAGTCCATGCAGGCATTATTTCGGCTCAGGACATGAGTTCGAATCCTTGCCCAGCCTGAGGCATTTATCATAAAATAATTTCCAGTGGATATACATTTCCAAAGGTAGAATTCGATATTAAATGTCATTGTGTTTCATGTTAACATTGATTAAAATCACGAGTATTACTTAAACTTATTAAATATATATATATATATATATATATATATATATATATATATATATATATATATATATATATACACACATATATACACACATATATATATATATATATATATATATATATATATATATATATATATATGTATATATATATATATATATATATATATATATATATATATATATTTCAATTTTTTAAATGTATCAAATATCCCTTAATATCGAATTCCTTCTGCCTTGGAATCGCAAACGCTTAAGGAAATTTCTTTAATGATAAATATTTCTGCTCAGGAAAGGACTTGATAGAAATAAGGATAAACATTTGACTATTTAGATTAGTCTAACCTTTATTCTCATTTATACCGATCATAAGCTATATTTAATTCATTAAAAAAAAAAACGTTTTTGATAATCGGAAAAATATCTCGATTAACCTATCTTGACATCTAACAACCTGTCATCTTTGTCAATCTTTCCATCGAAATAATTTTATAAGAAAGAAACGTTTCTTGTGATTTATTGGCAATGATTTAAACTGACTTCTATATTAATATTCGCACTAATAAAAATATATGTTGACAAATAATTGTCCATAGCTCTGGGGGAGTGGTTCCCGTGTAGCCTACATGAGATTCACCCTAATTCACCCACTTGGGTTTTATAGTAGACACTTCGAATTATCTGAAAATTCAGGGTGAACATTTTGAAACCTGGCAGCAATTGAGAAATTTAGGCCTAATTTCACTAAACTGGGCAATAATTTCGACCTGTAAACTATGGGTACCTGAACTAAAAATACCCATATCTCCGTTTGAAATTAAGGTAAAAAGACCACATACCACTGAAAATTTTATTTTTGAAGAGTTCTTTACAATGATATATGAATAATTAACTTTTGGGATTATATTGACAATAATCAACAGATCAATGCTATATTATTAGAATAATAAGCACTTAATTACATGCTATACACACAGAAGCATACAGTAAATTCTCATAAAAGCTCTATTTTCAAAATACCATTTCATGGTCATTGCTATCTAGGTGGCACTTTATCTTGATATCAAGATTGATATTTACTGATTATTCCTTTTGAAAATGTACTCAGTATAATTTCCTTATAAAATTATTGATTTTGTAAATTCTGACACTAAGGCAGGACAATTTTGCAAACTGTTAGGTTCTTATCCTGAGACTAGCCATGGCGAAGGAAGTTGCACCATTAATCAAAGTCCTGGAACATTTAGCAGATGACAAGAAATGCATAATTGTTCAGGCTTCTTCATCAGAACCATCAGCTACAACAGAAAATTGTCAAAAACGTACATGAGAAGCACTATCAGTCGGAAAAACAGCTGTTTGAAAGAGACGCGGTGTAATTTGAGATAAGGTTTTTTTACATCATGTTAACAACCAAAGTTACAAATCTTACACTCTTGAAAAGACAGTAGAAAATCTTGAGAGTAATGTTTTAAACAGTAAACTGACTGCATAATATGATATATCTGTCCATGGCATCAGATCAAAGATCTCTCCTCAGGAGAAACCACTTTTCAGTACAAAATGTTTGACCATAAGTGTGTCATATGTGGGTTTTACGGAAAGTGCAGAATTTCTGTAATAAATAAAACCAGTAAATTTCCTGAGGCAAGTGTTCAATTTCATTCATGATGAAGTTTTCACTAGGACAAGTGATTTACAAGATAATAATAGTGTATTTGGTGCAGACTTATAACTGTCATAAACCTAGCATTTGTAATCACTAAAGTATGACCGTGTTAAGAAAAAACAAACAAGTAGTGATCATATCCCTGAAAACCATAAGGTATGGAGAAATATTGTTGAGACTACTGAGAGTGGGCTTTGAAATAGCCTTGGATATGAGTTAAGCTTTATTAGGACCTCTGCAATTCCAGATCCACTTTGAGTTTCTTTGCAGTTTTATTTAATTTTGAAAAAAAAGTGAGTTCAGAACAAGCAATGATGAACAAGAAATTCCATTAGGCCTCTCTGTATCAAGAGAACGTAAGTTGCAAATTCTATTTCTGATATTGTATAATATTCACATTGGAAGAAAAAGGAAACCATTGCACATTACGAACAGTGAAGCAAAAGTGCAAAACTCATTAAAAGTTTGTATCATCTTGGTTTATGAGTAAGCTACCAGGAGCTTGTGCATCATCAAACTGATATGGTAACATACTCTTTAGAATCTAGGTATTCATGGAAGGAAAATTTGTAATAAAGTGAACTCCAGGAGGTTTCAAAGTAGTTGGAGCTGTTATGGCCTTAGAGAAAACAATTAAAATATCTCAGAAGAACCCTGCAGGATTCATTGTTAGTTCAAGACGAAAAAATATTCGGATGTAAACCAATCTTTCATAGCATCAAAATCTATGCCTGAGGAGGGAAATGTTCAAGCAATAACAAGACTTAAAGAAAGATGTGACAACCCAGTTTTAATAACTGCAGACGAGGGTTGACTTCTCGGCCAGAATTTGCACGACCAACCTGAAAACATTTGTTTCACTTCATCAATCAAGCAAGTCATTAGTAAAATGCCAACAAAAATCAACTCAACGCGAAGATGTTCACTTGTAGCGAGTTCTTGATATCACTATGGAACGATGACACTATATACAGTAGAGGAATTACTTCATTATGATATTTTTTCTCCTCCCTATCTGTTTGATGATGATGGCCTAATAACTACAACAACAAAGAGGGTCATAGTTCATGAGTTGGAGCTGCTATGGCCTTAGAGAAAACAATTAAAGTATCTCGGAAGAACCCTGCAGGAATCATTGTTAGTTCAAGACAAAAAAAAAATTCGGATGTAAACCAATTATAGCATCAAGAACTATGCCTGAGGAGGGAAATGTTCAAGCAATAACAAGACTTAAAGAAAGATGTGACAACCCATTTTTAATAACTGCAGACGAAGGTTAACTTCTCGGCCAGATTTTGCACGACCAACCTGAAAACATTTGTTTCACTTCATCAATCAAGAAAGTCATCAGTAAAATGCCAACAAAAATCAACTCAACGTGAAGATGTTCACTTGTAGCGAGTTTTTGATATCACTATGGAACGAGGACACTATATAGAGGAATTACTTCATTATGATATTTTTTCTCTTCCCTATCTGTTTGATGATGATGGCCTAATAACTACAACAAAGAGGGTCATAGTTCATGAGCTGGGGAAACAATTGAAGACTGTGGATAAAAATACACCAACCACCATGAATTCTGGATTTATTATAGTCAGTAATTATTTCAGAAAACTGTGTAACCTATATATTCTTAGGTGATTTTATTATACAGCCTTGAGAATGTTTTCAAAGTACATGATATTCAACAAATATTAATCTACAGACCATGGTAGATTTTACAAAAAGTTACAAAACTTACAGTATGTTCCTATGTGCATAGAATGTTAAAATTGCTTATCATTTTATTAATACAGTGTTGTTTTGTTTATTATAGTTCTTTAATATCGTTTGATTCTGACCATTTTTCCTTCATGACGCAAATCATTAATTTTTCACGATTTCTGGTAACATTTTGGAGACTTATGACCTAATTTAGGTCCATAGGTTATTTATTTATATATAATTGGAAAGAACTCATTAAAAGGAACATTCTGAGTGGCAAATGATCTTTTTACGTTAATCTTCAAGGGAGATAATGGCATTTTTATTCAGGTACCCATATTTTACGAGTCGAAATTATTGCCGAATTGGTGAAATTAGGCGTAAATTTCTTACTTGCTGCCAGGTTTCAAAATGTCTACCCTGACTTTTCTGATAATTCAAGCTTTTTTTTTTTTTTTTTTTTTTTTTTTTTATTACTATAAAACCCAAGTGGGTGAATTGGGGTACTTCTCATGCACTCAGGGACCGCCCCAGGCCATGTATTGAAAAGCTTAATGCAAAATCCACACTTCACCTATATAAATGAAAATAGGCTCTTCTTGTTAAAGGTATACTCCGTCTCTTCTGATTCATTCATCTCTCTCTCTCTCTCTCTCTCTCTCTCTCTCTCTCTCTCTCTCTCTCTCTCTCTCTCTCTCTCTCATCTTTCAGAATCAGCTTTTTGATATGGATAATTGGCCTATCATTGGCTTAGAAGACCGTGGTCGTTACTGGAAGAGGAAAACATCAATTTTATATATATATATATATATATATATATATATATATATATATATATATGGATATACACATACATACATACATACATACATACTTTCATACATATACACACAACAATTAATGGATTCTTCTAACCTATATTGAACAAAGAAACAGCTTTACTGACATGCATACATTTACTAAGGAAATGTTCATAAGGTTTATTTTATAACCGATTTACACTCTAGAACTCCCTTATCAGCAAACACAAATTCGCAGGTGAATGACGCAACACAAGCGTTTGGGAAGACACAGAAATGTGACCATTTTCTTTTTTCATTATTCGATTCGTCTATATTAATTACGCTGATTGTAAGGACATCAAGTTACACCATAGTTATGAATCTTCTGGCATATAACCATTACTCCTTAAATTATATTAGAATCTGGAAATTCCATTTGGCAGCGCTGTCTCAAACTCGTCCCACCAACCCTAACTATGCTGATAATTGTTACCTTGGTCACTTGTACAGGGACACGACTTACCATCCATGTGTTCTAATGAGGAAAGGCAATATTAAACGCTTTTATAAGTAAACTCATGATGCTTCCGATATCATAGGAAAAATTCACACCATTTTCTGATGAAAATATCCATTCCTAATAAGGAAACGATCGTTGGACAATTTACCAACTACCAATTCTCTAGCCTCTACCTTCCTACCACACTTTTTTGACACACGTGGCTGTCAAATAACAGACTATAATAGTTGGGACAAGGTGCATCTGATGCCATCTATTGGCGGTAAAGTAAACCTCGTTATGATGTAAGGGAGGGAGTTAGAGGGGTCTGCGTTATTATGCCTTTCAAAGTGTAACAATATTGTTATTTTACGTAGTTTTTACTAACAATACATGTCATTTCTATGAAACTTTTTAACTATCTCTAGATTTCATAAAAGGCAATTAAAAATCAGATCAAATAACCTTGTAATTACTTGTTTGTCTCACCGATTTCAATACATGTGGCACTATCTGGTGACCCCCTGACCCCCAAATGTAATTGAACTAACGATTGTTTGCTGAGGAAATATTTCTGTAACACTAATTGTGAAATTTGTAATTTCTTAATAATTAAGTTGTGGTCAGACAACAAGGAAGATTGAAGTTCACGTGCGGCTGTTTTATAGCAATTTTGTGCCCAATAGCAACAGAAATAAGTAATAGTGAGTGGATGATGGAGATAATTAGCAATTTGGTACTCCACTGCGAAGACCATCTACTGGCCAAGAAAATAAACAATGTAGAGCTCTTTAATCCTTGCATTTTGGAACCTTCCATGACGTCATTTTGATTTAGAAATAGCTGAATATAATTTATACCTGCCACACATTACTACATAAGTATCAGACTATCACCCATTTTCAATTGGATCGAAACATTCACATGAATGGAACAGGGGACGTGTGCTGCCATCTTTTGACAAGCAATAGAAACACTCTGATTCTACTGTTTTTAAATTTTGAGTGTGTGATTACTAATGCATACTTTCATGGTATTTTTTTTTTCAATTGAAGCATCAAAAATTCATAATATGAATAATACTATTTTTCTTCAGATTTTTTGGCTCTAAGCTACGGTGATTAAAATATAGACTCTATGTAATACAAGAGTATATAAAGCAGATCCCAATATCCTAAAAGTAGGAATTCAGCCATCAAATTAAAAATACCAAACTTAACCAAAATATATTCATGTCCACAGCAAATACGTTGTTAGCTAATCATAAGCCCAATTGTCGATATCAGTCCTCTATAAAGTGTGCCTTGTAACATGGGCGTCTGCTTAAGAAGGTGATAAATGCTAGAATTGATGGGAGAAGTACAAGAGTAAGGCCAGGTTTTGGGTGGATGGATGGATGAAGAAAGCGCTAGGTGATAGGAGGATAGATGTGAGAGAGCCAAAAGAGCATGCCAAAAAATGGGAATGAATGGCGAGCGATTGTGACACAGTTCCAATAGGCCCTGTTGCTTTCTCCAGTCGTTTTGGTGACCGCTGAGGTAGCAGCAGTAGGGGATTCAGCATATGTAGCTTCATTTGTGGTGGATAACGGAGAAGTGTGGCTTGTGCCATCCTAGCAGTACCAACCAAACTCGGCTTAATTCCTTTTTTTTCTTTTGATTTTGCTATCCCCAAAATTGGGGAAGTGCCTTGGTAGATATATCGTATATATGTATATATATATATATATATATATATATATATATATATACACACACACAGCAAGCAATATGTAGATGTATTAATATATGTATATGTATTTTATACACAGTGTATATACATACATAATACATACAAACGTGTAACTTCATTTCTGCTTTGTGCTAGAGTTTGAACCCTTGGCCGGGCAGAAGTACTTATTATAAAAGCAATTTCCCCAATTTAGTAATAAAATTATTATATATATATATATATATATAGAGAGAGAGAGAGAGAGAGAGAGAGAGAGAGAGAGAGAGAGAGAGAGAGAGAGAGAGAGAGAGAGAGAGAGATACAGGAGACTAAGTACGATGATTACGCCCCCCCCCCCCCTCTCTCTAAAGGAAATCATAACCCAGCCACTGAGCAGGGGCAAGCCAGCCTCAACTTGGTGCCGGTCCCAAGCCCGGGTAAATGCGGAGGGTTGGCGGCTGGAAAGGCATCCGGCCATGAAAAAATTAGCCAGAACCAATATGGCCAGGGGAGATTGTGGGAATAGAATCAAAGCGAAGGTGGATGGACTGTATCAAGGATGACCTTCGATCAAAGGGATTAACCGGTGATGAAGTTTGTACAGAGGTAGATGGAGAACGATGGCCAGAAATATCGGCCCCACTTAAAAGTTGGAAAAGAAGAAGAAGAAGAAGAAGAATAAGAAGATACAGGAAACTAAATGGTAGGTGAAACGTGCAAGAAAGCTTTGGGAATGATATATAATTGTTACCCATAGGAAAATAAAATACAAGGAGAAATTGGGTAGGCATTATTCTTCATCCACATTTACAATTGAATATCAGAGGTCTAGCATAGAAGTGACAGGCTCATGAGCACAGTCTGTTAATAAAAAGAGTCTGACATATCATTTCTGCATACGCCCCTCAAGGGTCTAGTGAAGAGGAGAAATTCATTGCAAAATTAGAAGAATAGATAGAAAGAGTTTCAAAAAGTGAACTGCTAATGTTATCTGGGAACA
>NC_090729.1:160981973-160984473 GCF_036898095.1 Palaemon carinicauda | reverse complement strand
TGGTTCGTTCGGTCACCTCGAACATTTCTTATTCTGTTTCCTGTATTGAAAACGTAAGAATGGAAATATTTTTCACAGGGTCACTGTCCCTGTCTTTTGAAGCCGGTATCCTTTTCACAGATGTAAGTAGGACTGCTTTCACTAGCTTTGTTTTTACAATAGAACATATTCCTGTCTAGGAAATGATTGGAAGATATATTTCAACGTTCTCCTCTTCTGTATTAACTGTATTATCGCCGTTATTAGAACAAATAATGTCCAAGATTTCACTTGCACAACACATACGTATTATCTTTTCCAAAACTATAATGAAATAATATCTGAAATTAAAAGTTCACACTCAAGATGTAAATTAATTTGTGTTAGAGTATAAGTGTAGAATTTACGTACTTGTTATGCCAGATATGATTATTGAGTGGTAATGTTATGCCTATGATAATTTAGTCTAAGCAGGAGTTGAGGTCATAAACAATCAAAGTAAAATTGGCTGCAAATGACCTGTCACTTCCTTTGATCAGCGTTCTTCCGCATTGAGTCATGGCTTTGATATCTGTTTAACAATCAGCGGATGTATCTAACAGTTTTCCTTCAACTTTTACTATCCAGACTGCTTACGTGCCATTGGATCAACGTAATCAGCTAAATAGAAACTGGAAAGAGTAATGAATGTTCCAATGGTTGGTGGAAAAATAGATATAGTTGATCCATAAGAGTATTTCGGAGTAAATGTAACAGATTGGTGAAGGGTGAGAGAAAATGTAGATCACTAAATAGGGCAAGCAAGAACGATAGCAGTATTTGTGTTAAAGATTGACAAGAGCTTGAATTGTCTGTGGAAACCAAGACGGGAATTATGGAATTTGTATGTGAAGGGTTGAAGCTATTAGCATTAACTATTTGCATAACATTACTAAGGTATGAAAAGCACTGATGAGGTGAGACATATAGATACAAAGATGTGGAAAGTAGATGAAAGGATGGATTAGAATGTTTTAGGGTGATTCGGTCATGAGGAAATTATAGAACAAACAAATATACTAAGAAACCAGTATAATTCAAAAGAGCAAGGAAGTAATAAACGATGGCATAGAAAGGGTTGGAGAGATGACATGAGAAACGTATTGAGAAGGAAGAACCTTGATATCCAAGTAAGGAAAGGTAGGGCCGAATAGTGCATTGTGTGGGGGATTCAATTCGCTACTGATGAGACTTCTGTATAGGTGTATGAAGCAACTAATGTCATGGAACTACATGATTCATCTCTCTCTCTCTCTCTCTCTCTCTCTCTCTCTCTCTCTCTCTCTATATATATATATATATATATATATATATATATATATATATATACTGTGTATATATATATATATATATATATATATATATATATGGATAAATATCAACACAATATCGTGCTCAAATAGAAACAAATTTCTACCTCATACTTGGGATCGAACTCTAGCCCCTTCTAATGAAAGGCCAGGTCGCTTCCAACCATGCCACCAGAGGCTCTAAAAGAAGTCGGAACCTAACTGCTAATCTGCAGTTCAGGATTTACCTGGTGAGACATCAGTCTCTTACCAGCGAGTTTTCCCCGACTTCCCGGCCCACCAGGTGACATGATTGATAGCTATTAATTCAAATTACCCGTAATGAGTCAATATGGATAAATATCAACACAATATCGTGCTCCAATAGAAATAAATTTCTACCTCATACTTGGGATCGAATCCTAGCCCCTTCTAATGAAAGGCCAGGTCGCTTCTAACCATGCCACCAGAGGCTATAAAAGAAGTCGGAAGCTAACTGCTAATCTGCAGTTCAGGATTTACCTGGCGAGACATCAGTCTCTTACCAGCGAGTTTTCCCCGACTTCCCGGCCCACCAGGTGACATGATTGATAGCTATTAATTCAAATTACCCGTAATGAGTCAATATGGATAAATATCAACACAATATCGTGCTCCAATAGAAATAAATTTCTACCTCATACTTGGGATCGAATCCTAGCCACTTCTAATGAAAGGCCAGGTCGCTTCTAACCATGCCACCAGAGGCTATAAAAGAAGTCGGAAGCTAACTGCTAATCTGCAGTTCAGGATTTACCTGGCGAGACATCAGTCTCTTACCAGCGAGTTTTCCCCGACTTCCCGGCCCACCAGGTGACATGATTGATAGCTATTAATTCAAATTACCCGTAATGAGTCAATATGGATAAATATCAACACAATATCGTGCTCCAATAGAAATAAATTTCTACCTCATACTTGGGATCGAATCCTAGCCCCTTCTAATGAAAGGCCAGGTCGCTTCTAACCATGCCACCAGAGGCTATAAAAGAAGTCGGAAGCTAACTGCTAATCTGCAGTTCAGGATTTACCTGGCGAGACATCAGTCTCTTACCAGCGAGTTTTCCCCGACTTCCCGGCCCACCAGGTGACATGATTGATAGCTATTAATTCAAATTACCCGTAATGAGTCAATATGGATAAATATCAACACA
>NC_090729.1:160926973-160974473 GCF_036898095.1 Palaemon carinicauda | reverse complement strand
CCAAATGACGAAAATAAAATTTACAAAATAAAATCTGTTAATATTGTAGTTACCTTGTCCCAAATTACCTAGTCTTACCTACCTTACCTACTCTTACCATGCCTCCCATTACTCTACCTAACCTTACCTTACCTACCCTCACTTTACCAACCCTTGACTACTCTTAACTTTCCTACCCTTATCGTTTTTACTCCTACCTTACCTGCCCTAATACATTACCTTCTCTTACCTTGCCTATTCATATTTTCCCCACCCATACCTTGCCTACCATTACTTTGCCTAACCTAACCTTATCTAACATCTGTTTACCTTCCTTACCCTTAGTTTATCTACCTTACCCTTAGTTTATCTACCTTACCCTTAATTGCCTTACTTATTCTTACTTTCCTTGTCTGTAGCTTACCTTTCCTATCCTCATGTTACCGCCCCATACGTAAGATATTCTTACCTTATTCTACCTTAGCTACCTACCATTACCTTAACTTGACCTAACCTACCCATATTTTACCACACCTTACCTACCCTGCCATTTCTTAGCTTAGCTAACCTACCTTACCCCTACCTTTAGCTAAGCTTAGCTAACCTACCCTACCTTTAGCTTAGCTTAGCTAACCTAACCTACCATACCATTAGCTTAGCTAACCTAACCTACCATACCATTAGCTTAGCTTATCTAACCTACCCTACCCTTTGCTTAGCTTGGCTAACCTACCCTACCTTAGCTTGGCAAACTTACCCTACCCAATCCTTAGCTTGGAACTTACTGTACTGTACCCTTAGCTTAGCTAACCTATCCTACCCTTAGTTTAGCTAACCTACCCTACCCTATGTTAACCTTAGTTTAGCTAACCTACCATTCCCTACCTTACCCTACCCTAACCTACTTCACCCTAAGTTAGCTAAAATAACCTACCCTACCCCCACCCTTTGTTAACTAAAATAACGTACCCTACCCTACCCTACCCTACCCTTAGCTTAGCTTGGCTGGTAAATATATGATACTTTAATTTCTAGCCAAATACATGAACCATTCATTTTTCCTGCTCGCTATCTTGTGTTTTATGCATTTCTGACCATGATTATTGGGGCAAACCTCCAGTTCATGTGTTTTTGAACCCCCTTATATAAAGACAATTATGGGGGACCCCAGTGTGGAAACCGTGTTTTTTTTTTAGTTGGGAAATTGTCATAAATGAGTGATTTGCAGCAATAATAATGGTCAGAAATACAAAGTAAGCACAAGATAACCAGTTGGAAAAATATTTGGTTCATGTAAGTGGCTGAAAACAGGCCAAATCGGGATTATTTATCGCTTGAGATTTTTAAAAGGGTACAGAACCTAACAAACCCACCTAACCTATCGGTTCCCAGTTCACAACCCCTAGCTAGGGGCAAGCCCCCCCAGACCCCC
Organism: Palaemon carinicauda; assembly: GCF_036898095.1. Taxonomy (NCBI): domain Eukaryota; kingdom Metazoa; phylum Arthropoda; class Malacostraca; order Decapoda; family Palaemonidae; genus Palaemon; species Palaemon carinicauda. The sequence continues at coordinate 160,973,062 of NC_090729.1, read as the reverse complement.
CTTCCCAGGTCACAATCCCTAAATGGGGGCAAGCTAAAGGTCACAAACTAAAAGTAAATCACAAATAAATTCTTACATTAGGGGAAAGTAAATTACAAATAATTCCTTACCTTATGATTGACAAAAAACATCATTTTTTTTTTCTTGCAATCTTTACAGAAGCTGTGTAGTAAAAATGTGCTGGTCTTCCCAAAAAATTAAGTCAGAATCTGACCTTTGTGGCATTATTTTGCGGGTTTTTTTTTTTTTTTTTTTTTTTTTTTTTTTTTTTTTTTTTATGAGTGACAATAGCTTTTTTATTTTTTTTTTTTTGATGAGTGACAATAGCTTTACACTGAACGGAGAACATTTCCATTATTATCAATTGCTGACATAAATGAAATTACACTGTACAGTATTTCGAAATAGACTAATGTACAGTACTTCCCTTAAGTTCCCTCTTGGAGACATCTTTATGTGATGGTGGTTAAGTTGAAACTGAATGGGAAGGTGGGAAAAAAGGGCTGTTGTAGAACAACATCCAGGAACTTATGAAGAAATACTTGTAAACTGTTAATTGGTTTGAAAAAACACCCGACAAATACATAATTGTAAATGCACCGAAAACTCCCCAAACCATGTGAAAAAACGCATGTGCAATAAGTACAATGAGTCCCTTTCAGTCTCTCAGATGTAAACAATGGACTTAGGGTGAAAAACGTACTTCACATTTTAATTGACCGATACGTAAGTTATTATGCCCTTGCCCTTATTAAACATATAGAGAAAAATACCAAACTAGCCAGCACTTGTCCATTTCTTATAGCGAATTCAAGTTTTGCTAGTAGTTAAAGTATCATATATTTACCACTTGGCTTACCAAACCTACCCTACTTTTATCTCAGCTTAGCTAACCTACCATACCCTTAGCTTAGCTTGGTGAACCTAACCTACCCTACCTGTTCTTAGTTAACCTAACTTATTCTTAGCCTTGCTAACCTACCCTACCCTTAGCTTAGCATAGCTTACCTTGGCTTAACTTAGTATAGCTTACCTTGGCTTAACTTAATATAGCTTACCTTGGCTTAACTTAGCTACCCCAGCCTACAATATTGTATTTGAGCTTAGTTTAGTGCAATAGATATAGAATGAAAGTAAGGGATGTATCTCAGCCTTTTATTCCTTAAGCTAACCTACAAGTTCCTATAATTCCTTAAGCTAACTTACAAGTTTGGGCAATGTCTACCTGGCATCGTGTGATCCACAACCTAAGTTTACCAACAACTTTGGACAATGATATATCAAATAAAAGCCTTAGACTAATTTAGATAGGATACTTGGTCTCAACTTATGGTAGAAACACTGGGTAATACATGATACTTTGATAAATAGCAAAACTGAAATTTGCTATAAGAAATGGATGAATTCTGCCTAGTTTGGCACTTTTCTTTGTATATTTAATGGGGGGCCCATAATAACTTCCGTATCAGTTGATTAAAATGTGAAGCCTATTTCTCACTTTGTCCATTGTCCACATTTGGGAGACTGATGGTGAGTTATTGCGTATGCATTGCTTGCACTTGCTTTTGCAAGCTCTTCTTTTTTTTTTTTTATGACGTAAACATTACCTGGCTTTTTTAACCAATTACAACCTTCCAAATATTTAAGCACAAGTTCCTGGATATTGTTCTAAAACAGCCATTTATTTTCCACCCTCCCTTTCACTTTGTTTCACCACCATCACATAAAGATGTCTCCAAGAGGGAACTTAAAGGAAGTACAATCTATTTCGAAATTTAATGTAATTTCCTCCATATCGATAATTGATTATGATGAAAACGCTCTCCGTTCAGAGTACAGTACAGCTATTGTTACTCGTGTGAAAGTTGAAATTAACTGCGAAATAATGACCCAAGGGGCTCGTGAGCGCTGCTCAACATGTACCGCTTTCCAGAACATAGGAGCAGTCATGTTTTTCTTTTTGTGAGCTGATTGAGCCACGGTGAAAAAAAAAAATGAATTCTTTTAAAGATATCTCCGAAATATAATGACCAAAGAAATAATAAACAAGGGTGCGACCGAGCGCAGCTCAGCATGTACTGCTTGCCTGTAGGAGCAGTGATGTTTTTCTTTTTTGCAAATGAAGCGAGCCATGGCTGAACAAAAACCATTAGAAAGACGTTTGGTGAATCAGATAATTATACTTTAATTTTCAGCCACTTACATTAACCATATATTTTTCTAACTGGTTCTCTTGTGTTTATTTAGGATTCCTTACCATTTATCAATGCTGCAAGTCACTTGTTTATAGCATTTCCCCACCCTCCAAGAAAAAAACATTTTCCAACTGGGCTCCCCATAATTGTCTTATTTGGGGGTACAAAAACTCACGATTTGTTGGTTTGACCCAATAATCATAGTAAGAAATGCATAAAAAACAAGATAACGAGTATGAAAAATGGGGTTCGTGTATTTGGCTTGGAATTAAAGTATCATATATTTACCTGTTGTACTTAAGGAAATTCTTCATAAGCGAAAGAAATGTAAATCTTTGATTGCTCATGTAACTTTTGATTGTAGAGTCTGGTACTAGCTTTTGTGGTGTTGAGTGAAATAGACAGAAAAGGGCTTATATGGTCAATTTAACCAGTTTGGTAAATTATACACAGTATGTAGTTAGAAGGGTAATGGTATGATACATGAGTATCATTATGAATAAGAATTTACCTGAAGATATGGGTCTATACAGTTTTTTTGTGGCAGCCTTTGTATCAATCAATAAAAATTTTGATTGTTTGTGTAACTGTTAATTGCTAAGTATGGTGCTGACTTTGGTGGTGTTGAGTGAAATGTATAGAAAAGTGTTATTATTTTCAAGTTGAACAATTTACTTAATTATATACAGTGTTGACTGGATAATTCAAAATGAAGTGCCGATAAAGATTTTTCCAGTGATTTTTATATGCACCTCTGTTAATCACTAAGAACTCTTTTTAGTTCCCCATACAGGTGCCCATACCCAGAACATTGAGAGGTTATGATCAGGTATGGAGGTATGTTCTCCATTGGGAGTAAAGAAGTCATGTTTTAACTTAACTCCCTCTCTGTATATGTTCGTTCATCAGGTAAAAGGAGCTTTTACATCAATTTTTATACCAGATAGCTTTTTCCATATTTGACTGTTATAGTTATACAAATTTCTTATTTTAACAGAACAAGAGGCACCAACAGCTCCACAACTTCCTGCTGGAAGCAGCTACTGGACATTGCACCTTCACCTACAAGTGGAAAATGGACTTCAATAAATAGTCCCTGTTGCTGTAGAAAGACCTCAGCCTTAGACCTCCGGGAGTTGGGTAAATAACAATTAAAATTTGTTACATAGGTCAATATTTTAATAATAGGTTTGTATTTAAAACAGTTATGGGATCAGAAGGGCTATTCTAGTCAGTTGAAACCTCTTGTTGAGTAAAGAGAAAGACCTTGAATTCTAGGGTAAGTTATGTGGATGTAGTTGTGCTAGCTAAAATTCCTTTGTTCCTGTACATATACTGTACAAGCCACCATCCTTTACATAAGAGAGATAAACATCGAAATTTGAGTACCTGGCCATTAAAATCTTTTCTAATAAGGTGTAAACCACTGTCTGGTTATTACCATTTGGTAGTATAGAGGCACTGCCCAATTCCACTTGCTCTCTGACAGCCCATTTAGATTTCAGCTGTGGGTGTGAACAGACATTCTAATCTCATGAAGTACTGGTTGCATTTAATAATTTTTTCTTTTTCCTTTTCTGTATGTTTGAGGGCGACTGTTTGCAGTTGGATGTCGGGTATGTGCATTTGCCCCAAAGTGGCAGGCCATCAGGGCAGTACTTTTATGTCCAAGAGGAAGACAGATCCTCACCTGTTATGCCCGGCTCGCAAAGGATACTCCTGCAGCTACGCTTCGCACTGCAATTAGTGTCGGGAGTGGCCATCCTCCCAGTGTGGGTTGTACGGTAGGATGGGGAAGAATAATTCCAAAAGGGATTCTTAGCCCTTGGGGTCATCATTGAGGCCCAACAAGTCCCGACTTCTCTCCCATCTCCCAGGTACTTTTCCTTCCACCTCTTCTCTGACAGTCTCCTCCAGGGACCATTCAGGAAAAAGTGATTGTCCTTCAACCATGGAGCAATCCTCAAAGAAGGTAATTCCCGTTTGCCCTAGAAAAACCTACCTCTAGTGGGGAACCTGGCGTCCATGAACCCTTAAGGCTGAAGGTCTCCCCCTTCGAAGGATAAGCTGGTGGAGGTGTTGTCTCGTAGGGGTAAGCAGGAGCGAGTTTCTGCTCCTGCTTGGGGGTTGTCTCCCTCTAGAGCCAAGAAGAGTCTCTTCTTGGTCTCTTATTCCCAGAGTCATCTACCTCATCCACAGACACTCAACTACCAGAGCTCTTGATGGATGACATCCATGTGAATATTTCCCCCTTCACATCTTCCCTCTGGGAAAGATGCGAGTTGCTTTCCTGCTGATCTTGTTAGCCTTTTGAAGATAGACTGCTGGCCTGAGTGCAAATGTACGCTGTTGCCCTATCCCTTAGTCCTTTCAGCTTTACAGAAGTATCTATTTCGATGTTACTGCTTTTGAAATATGTTTTTTTCTGTAACTGGAATACAAACCTACGCTATTTAGTAGGGTTCATTACTTTTGGCAAAGCTGAAAGGACGAGCCATTAAAATTTTAGCGAGGGTTAACAACCCATTCCGCTAGATAGCAGGGGTAGGGGGTGGGTTAGGTTGCTACCACTCCCGCTCACACACTTGTGATTAGGTTACTTTGCTTTTCGCTTGGATGGTGAATGGTCGTTGCCGTTCTTCATCTTCACCAAGTTATTTTGGACTGCGATTAATTGCTTTTTGTTTGCGCTTTCTCTTTATTAGTGTGTGTGTGTGTTTGTGTGTGTGTGTGTGTGTGTGGTGACTTCTGCCAACCATGCGTATCTGCCCTGGACTTGAAGGCCTGCCCTGCATTACCTTCATGTCGGCCGTGGTCACCGTCGTCACACCCTTGGTCCTGTTTGCAGAGATCAACGGTGTGATATGGAAAACAAGTGTAGTGAGTGTTAGGAGTGGTCTGCCTTCCAGTGGGAAAGGTTTGGACTCTGGCGGAAGAAGAAGTCAAAGCGGGATATTTATCCTTCAAAGATTTCTTTTAAAGCAAAGCAAAGCAGCCCCACCTCTCTCCCTGGGATGAGACCTTGAGTCTTTCTCCTTTTGTACAGGTGTGGTCGTCTTTGAGGCTTCCGGGTTCGCCCTCCAGGGACTCCTTGCTGCAGCTCATCGTCCGGGATGCTAGTGTGCAGCCTTCATCGACTTCGGAGGTGGATTCTCTGTCGTACATTGACGTAGTGATATCTGAGGCATCTTCTGCTCCTGCTGCTAATGCCCCTGTCTCTTCAGACTCTTCAACTGATGCTGCCGACTGCACTTCCCCCCCGTTCCTGATCATCCTTCGAGGGGGAAGCAAAGTCTTTTGTGTTTCTCCTGCGAGTGTTTCACCTCGGAGGAGGAGTTTACTCATAGAGACTCCTCTGTGGAGGACTGCTGCTTCTAAACGTCAGCTTGCTGATCCAGTGGCCCCTAGAGGGTGTCATCGATCTCGCAGAGCTCACCTTTCACTTTGCCATAGAGGTCGCCCTTTGCCATTAGTGAAAAGGCGGCTCTTCGGCCTCATCTTCGAAGCCATCCCCCGAAGAGGAGCCTCCTCTTCCGTCGTCTTCTGGCCCTCGACCTTCGCCCATTCCTGAACCTTCTCCTGAAGACGCTGCCGCTACTCCTTGGACTTCAGTCTTGGACTCTTCTTTGAATCGCTTGCGATCCCCCACGGTGGATGTTCGCCCTTCCAAAGGGCACATCCCTGTTCCAGCATCGCGCCATCCTCCTGACCTGCCTTCTCCACGCCTGTCTAGTGATATTTCAAAGCATCACTCGCCCTCGAGAGCACGCCTTCCTTCATAGCCTTCCAGACAGCCTTGGTTTAGTGCCTTGGTTAGAGTAGTTGTGCAAGCCTTCGGGCCTGCTTTATCATCTCGCTCTTCAGAGACCTCACAACATCCAGTGGCACCAGCAGATCTCCTGCAAAGAACCTTGGCTGCTTCTCCCTTGAAGAGAAAAAGAGGAGTCTCATACGCAATAACATGCCCTAGGGTGAAACTGAGCCCTGTTAGGCCTTCGAAGCCTATCCATCCTGACTCTCCCTCTGGACGATCTCCTACCTCACCTCTGTCAAGGGAGTCTCGCGAGGTTCGAATTTCCTCTCTTTTACCTTCGGAGGAAAATTCTCCTTGCACAAAGTCAGGAATGACAACTCCATCCGGCCTTTGATGCTGGAGTCCTATCTCGTTCCCGGAAGGAATTAAAGGACTTCACGACACTTCAAAAGTCCTCCAGGAACTACCAGTTAGTCTAGGAATGTTCACAACCCACCCTGAGAGGAGCTCTTGGGGTGGAAGCAGGAGACTTCACTGCCAGTTCCTCTTCAGAGGTGGAGCAGAAAGAGTCAGAATATGACTTTTGGCAAGTCCTGACTCTCATCAAAGTAATCAACGTGTTTACCGACCCAGAGATACCCCTACGAGAGGGCAAAGACACGGTCTTAGATATCGGGTCTTTGGCACTCAGAAGCCCTCTAAGGCCAGTGCAGCCTTGTCCTGGTCTCAAGGGCTAAAGGAGCCCGGGCAAAGATGTCCCGCTTGTCCACCAGTGGGGGTATGCCTAAAAAGTTGCTAGGACAGGTGGAAGCAACTTGGGGCCAAACCCTCGACATCTCCATGATTCATTCAGGGTATAGCATCCCGTTCACAACATCTCTCTCCCCTTATCAGGAATCCAGTGTCAATAGACTCCTTTGTGATGGGATCAGTAAAGGGGCTAGCCCTCTGGATAGAAGTCCAGACCCTGTTGAAGAAGGGCGCTCTCCAGGAGGTCTTTTACGAGTCCCCAGGCTTCTTCAGTCGACTCTTTCTTGTGGAAAAGGCGTCTGGAGGCTGGAGACCAGTCATCGACCTCTCAGCTCTGAACAAGTTTCTCAAGGAAACTCCTTTCAGCATGGAGATAGCAGACACAGTCAGACGTGTGGTACGACCACGGGACTTTATGTACACACTGGACCTAAAAGACGTGTACCTCCAGATCCCAATCCATCAGTCTTCAAGGAAGTACTTAAGATACAGCCTAGGCAACGTGTCCTCCGTTATCTGTATGACTGGCTAATCCTAGCAGACTCGGTATCAACCCTTCTTCAACTCTGAGACAAACTTCTGAGGTTTTGCCAAGATCTGGGGATCATGGTAAACCTCGACAAGTCCTCCCATATTCCTATGCAGTGACTGGTATACCTAAGCATGATATTAGACACCAATCTCCACAAAGCCTTCCCATTAGATGACAGGATAATGAGGCTGAGAAAGGTTGCAAGACGCTTTCTCAGACGAGAAGAACTAGCTCATACGTGGCTGCGTCTTCTCGGGCACCTTTCATCTTTGGCCCGTCTAGTTCTCAGCAGTCACCTCAGGATTTGATCTCTCCAGTGGCGACTCAAGTCCTGGTGGAATCAGGCTTTCGACTCCCCGGATATCCTGATCCCCATGGGATCAGCGGAACAGACGGACCTCAAATGGTGGTTGTCAGACGAGAATCTACGAAAAGGAGTGGATCTTCTCGTCCTCCCTCCAGATTTGATGCTGTTCTCAAACGCTTCCAAAAAGGGGGGGGGGGGGCGTGCGCTGCATCACATGATCTCAGGCCTCTGGTCAGAGTCAGAAGAGTACCTCCACATAAATCTCTAAGAGACGAAGGCCGTCTTTCTGGCCCTTCAACAGTTCGGGTCACTCAGTGGTGGGGATGGGTGACTCAACAAACAAGGAGGTACCTTTTCACAGCCCCTATCCTGAGATAGGCCAGGATTCACTCGATACCACTATTGGCACCCTTTATTCCAGGCAAAAGGAATGCGCTCGCCGACAATCTGAGCAAAGCATCTCGGGTAGTGAGTGTTGAGTGGTCTTTCGATCATCTAGTAGCCAACAAAGTCCTGACTTTGCGTTTTTTTTCTGACTGGGCATTTCTTCGCAACAACCCTGAACTTCAGGCTCTTGTTGTACTTTTCCTCAGTCCCAGACCCCAAGGCTCTCTGGCAAGATGCATTCCAACAACGGTGGGACAACATCGACGTTTACGCCTTTCCCCCATTCTGTCTGACGAGGAGGGTACTCAACAAGGCAAGAACATCGGTCAACCTCTCAATGACTGATAGCTCTGCTATGGCATCATGCGGAATTTTTTCCGGACCTTCTGCAACTCCTGATAAGTCTCCAAGAGAACTCCCTCCATGACACGATCTATTCAAACAACCACATGCCAACATTTTCCACAAAGCCGTAGTTTCGCTACAACTTCACGCGTGGAGACTATTCAGCATCTCCTCACTCAGAGAAGATTTTCGCAACAAGTTGTGAGCAGGATGTCTGGATACCTGCGGAAATCATCAGCAGCAGTCTACTAGGCAAAGTGGAAAGTCTTCTGTGGTTGGTGTCGTGGAAGGGGTATCTTTCCTCTCGATGCCACTATTCCAGTAATTGCGGAGTTCCTCGTGTATTTGCGTGAGGAAATGTGCCTTTCAGTCTCGGCAGTTAAAGGCTATCACTCAGCCTTAAGCCTCGCCCTTAGACTTAACGGAATGGACATTTCCTCGTCGCTAGAACTTTCCTTACTCATACCGAGTTACGAACTTACCTGTCCAGGTCTGAGGTGAGACCTCCCCCATGGAATGTGGTTCAAGTTCTCAGGTCTCTAAAGCGACCTCCCTATGAACCATTACGCCAGGCAAGAGATCACCACTTGACTTGGAAGACGGTGTTCCTACTAACTTTGGCTTCGGCCAAGCAAGTCAGTGAACTTCATAGTCTCTCATACGACATTGCCCATTCAAGGAGATGGGGAGAGGTAACGTTCAGCTTCATCCCTGAATTTGTAGCCAAGACTCAGAATCCGGGAGTGGCAGATCCCTGATTTGACTCCGGATTTAGTGTCTCCCTTCTGTAACTGATGATCCTGATCATCTCTTACTCTGGCCAGTGAGGAGTTTGAAGTTGTACCTAAAGAGAACAGCCGCAGTCCATCCCCATTTGCCTGCACTTTTTGTCAGCACAGGGGGGAACCAGACAAGGGTCACTAAAATCACCATCTCTGCTTGTATTCGCAGGTTCTACAGGCTGGGGTGTGGAAACGTCAGAATACCTTCACAGCCCACTACCTGCAAGACGTGACCCACAGGAGGCTCGATACATTCTCTATCAGCCCTGTGGTGGCTGCACAACAGCTGGTATAATACCTCAAGCTCCCTATTGGACAAGTAGCAGAAGGTTGAGGGTACTGTTACCCGGTTTTAGTCTGCGTGAATGAAAAGGTTTGACTGGCTCTTATTCTTTTCTTCATCCTCCCCTCTCTTTGGGAAAGAAGCATTCTGGGTTCTCTGCACAAGCTGACCTCAAACCACTGCAGGTAAACCATGCTTCCTTGTGTACCTAGTATTAAGCTAATACTGTTGCGTCCCCATACCCTGGCGAGGTAGTAATGGGAAAATCTTGGTTACAACAGTTTTTCTTATAAAGACACTGAATAACTTTTACCTGGACAGTCACACTTCTAAATATCTCAATACACAGCTTGCGTAGGCAGCAGACCTTACATAGCAAGGTTTAGTGAGGTGCAGGCCTCCTTATTTTTTATACAAACTTATTCAAAATAAGGAGCCCCTGGGTAAAGCCAAAAAGCCAGATTGGTAGGAATGTCCACCTTCATAATGGGCGAATCACCCCTAATAAATAGTGTAGGTTTATATTCCAGTTACGGAACAAATGACAAATTCATAGATGATTTGTATTTTTCCTAATGATAGAATCCTTTAACAATTTATACAAACATTCCTGGCATTCCTATCCCCCTTGAAGTCCTACATCCAAGGAAAGTGAGCTAAATCACAGGTGTGTGAGCAGGAGCGGTAGCAAGCTACCCCACCCACCCCCGCTAACTAGCAGAATGCATAGTAAACCCTCGCTACAATTTTAATGGCTTGTCCTTTCAGCTTTGCTGAAAGTAATACCCCTAATAAATAGCGTTGGTTTGCATCGTTAGGAACAATACAAATTATCTACAAATTTGTCATATTTCAATTGTTAATTATTTGTCATATAGTTTATTCATTTCCTTATTTCCTTTCCTCACTGGGCTATTTTTTTCCTGTTGGAGCCCTTAGGCGTTAAGCATCTTGCTTTTCCAACTAGGATTATAGCTTAGCTAGTAATAATAATAATAATATGCTCCGCCCTCTAGGGACATTTGTGGCCCTGAGCGAAGGAGGATACCTTTGCGATCGTGCCAGGTGTAACATAGTGTTCTCTCCTCACCTGATGGGCTGGATAATGTTATGGAGTAAACAGGACATCAGCACACTCTGGTTGCTCGTCCCCATAGCTCGTGCTCGCTCATTGGACGCACTATCATCACAACCATATGAGCTGTCAGTGCATTCTAGGTCGGAACAATCACGCACACCTGTATCACAGGTTCCGATAGTATGTGAGCCTAAGGTGCTTGCTTCTTCACAGAAACCCCAGGTGTGTTTCCACGTGTCTCAGTCTTCTGCAGCGTGCACTCCCATTGCAGGATGTTGCACCTATGTGTACTCAAGTCCCTTATAGGAAAATGAGCTCTGCATCCCTTCTTGTAAAGGAGCATATTCCTCTTCTTGCTCCTTGTGCTCGTTCCTCTTTGATATTAGATTACAAGTAACTTGTGATACAAGAAGGAACTCGATCCTAATGGTGCCTCATCAAGTTGCTAAGTTTGCTCCGGGTGCATACTCATGTAGACTGAATCAGCACCACAACCCTACTCTGCCAAATAAGTTGGATCAGAGGAGGCGCAAGCTTCATCACCAAGTGACCACTCTGTCTTGAGACATTTCTCATCCAAGAACCTTTGGGTGTTTTAGGTCATCTAGAGTGATCTCATTTGTGGACGAGTTTAGGTCATCCCCAATTGAAACAGAAAATAGCTCTCTATCTCCTAATGTTCAGAAAAGGAAACTGGTAGCTCTCAAGATGCTTCCTCCTAATAGACCTAGCTTCTTTACTGATCATGAGACAAGGTTCGTGAAAGAGGCCACCACTAGTATTCTTGCCTCGTTTTCAGAAGAGACTCATGCGAGGGCTTCTAGACTTGTTGAGGATTCGAGACTATCTTGAGAATCTCAGGTCCCAGAGGCTGTTTTTTCCATGTATCTTGAGAATCTCAGGTCCCAGAGGCTGCTTCTTCCACCATCAGAGATGCTAAAGAAGGTTCTTCCAAACTTCGCTTCCCGCTAAGGGGAGACGAGCAAGTTCGTATTTGGATTTTGATCCACCTCGATGCCAGCTGGGTGCGATGTCAGATGTGGGACACATTGATGATGTATCTGAGGACTTATATTCCTCTATTTGCACCCTTCCTCAACTGAGATGCTCTAAGGTTCCGGACACTGAGGAAGGGGAGTCCTAAAATACCCTTCTATAAGTACAGTCTTATAGTCTTTCATTATAGCAACTGGAACCAAACCATTATTTGAGAGCTCATCACTGATTGGCTGTTGGGAGTGGTTTAAAGATTCCCAAGTGATAGCTTCACTTCAATTCTCATTTTAAGATTTATTTTAGGCAAAGTGGATATTTTTTCACCGAAATTATATTCTTTCATTATTAATTGGTCTTTTACCAAAGAACCAAGTAGATTCGACGCAAAATAAGTGAGCTACAAAGAAAAAACAAAAACTTCTTGTGATGAGTAGCGGAATATTTTTATGACGATGGGTGATTGTGTGTGGGCGGGAAGCCTGCAGCATTGACTAAATGTCACCAAATTTGCAACGTTATCGTGGTACAAAGCCAAATATTTCACCATTATTTTCCTTCCTTGCATTATTTTATTAGGTTCATGATATTCAAGAGGATTTTTTCTACAAAATCCACCTATTTTTATTTACGTTTGCATAACATTTGTATGTTAAAAAAAAAGCATGTAAAAAAGTTGTATAAAAATTGTTCAGCGCTTGTTACACTTCAACTTGTATTTTTCAATATTAAACTTACCCGATAATCATGTAGCTGTCAACTCCGTTGCCCGACAGAATTCTACGGGAGGGATACGCCAGCTATCACAATACTAGAAGGGGGTGTACTCACCAGCGCCACCTGTGGCCAGGTACTACAGTACTTCTTGTTGACACCTCCTCAATTTTTCCTCTGTCGTGCTTCCGGCAAGACGTTCTGGGATACGCTTATGATCTTGGAGTATTTTCACGGCTTTTGGTGAAGTATTTCTCTCAGATTTCGGCTGTCGCTTTACTGGAAAACTTCTATATTAGCTTAGATAGCTATTATTTAGTTCTGATTAATGGTTAACGATCTTTTTGCTTGATTTGGAATCCCCACTTGGCTAACTCTTTGATCCAAGATGTCTGACATTTCACAAGCCCCACCCCATAGACGATGTAGGTCTTGTAATAGGCGTATTCCGAAGGCCTCGGTAGATCCTCACACCGCTTGTTCTGACTGTAGGGAAAGACCCTGTCAGTTGGAAGATCGATGTGAGGAATGCGCCGGACTTTCGGAACTTGATTTTGTCCGATTTCTTAAGTATTCAACCAAGTTAGAGAGAGAGAGAGTTAGGAGAAGTTCTTCTCGCTCTTCACTTTTTTCCTCACCTCATGATCCCCTACCTTTTCCTCCCCCTGTAGTGGCTACCCCCGAACCTACTATTTGCCCTCAACCTGATATGTCTGTTGTTTTGCGTGCCATTCAGGCTTTAGGTGACAAAGTGGAGTCGGTGGTTAGTGATCATAAGTCTCTTATGGCCGAAGTCAAGGAACTTAAGGTCAAGAGTGCAGTGGGTGGTAATAGTGCCAGTGCTGTGACGAGTGCTAGTGTCAGTGCAGTGCCAAGTGCTAGTGTCAGTGTCAGTGTGGTGCGTGAGGGTACTTCTGTGCGTGCCAGTCGTCCTCCCAGTCCGGGACCTCTTGCAAGCTCCCAAGCCCAGGGGAGAAGCAATGTCGAAGGGCAAAAGGGTTCGGCAGGCCTTGATCGGCGCACAGAAGTATCCTCGGTGGTTGCGGGCGTGTCTTCCAGAGACCGTCACTCCCACCCGCAGACGATTGAGCCCGTCTTTTACTCGTCTGCTGAAGAATTGTCAGGGAGGAAACGTTGGACTCAGGTCTCAAGACCTCTCAAACGCAGAGTCCAGACCTCAAGAGCTCTACAACCTGGCTGCAGTCATTGGATCAGCTCTGACTCGCCGCAGTCATCAGTTGAAGGCACTCCTCCTAAGAGGAGTAAGGTGCTGCCGCAACAGATATCCTCTGTTAAGGCTTTGCCTCAGCAGACCTTAGTGTCTGCCGACCCCAAGTTGACTCTACTGCAGTCCATGCAGTCACAACTTGCGGTCTTGATGCGTGAGTGTCAGGCTGAGAAGGTTACACCTCCTCCTGCGATCGCTCCGCCTAACCGCAGTCCTGCCTGCCAGGCGTACGATGTTGAGGCTCCTCAGGATACCTTACCACGTACTGAGTTACCAGTTTCCAGTGGTGTGCAGCTACCTCCGCCTTCCTTAAGGCAACCTCAGCAATGGGAACAGGAAGCTTATACCTTACTTCCTCCGCTTCCACTTGCGGTTCCACCAGTGAGGCAACACTCTCTTGAGGTACAACAACCTCTCCCATCCATGAGGCAGACACCTCAGCTCTCGCTGCAGCGACCTCAACCCTCCTCAAGGCGAGAGCCTCAACACCTTAGCCTTGCGCCTCAGGAACCTCAACTCGCGAGACAAGTTATGCGTTCTGCGCAGCCTCTACCCCAACTCTCGCAGCTCACACCTCAGGAACCTCAACTCGTTCCTCAGGAACTTGCTACTGCGCATCCGCTCACCTTACAGCAAGCGCAACCCTTGAGGCAAGACACTCATGCCAGGAGTCAGCCTCCTCCACCCATGCGCCTACCTTCTGCTACTTCTTTTGACCAGCCTTTGCAGCCTGAGCCTCAGGTGTTCCCTCAACAGAGACTTGAGGAGGAAACCACAAGCGTTTTTGCTCCAGCTCGTGCAGATTCTGCTGTTCAGCATACCTTACCTCTCACTTCGCTACACTCTGGTGATGAGGTTTCTGATGATGAGGCTGCACACCTGGACCCCTCATCAGACGTGGATGAATCCAAGTCTTCTCCGCCTCCTATTGACTTTCGTAAGGTCTTGGCTCTTTTCAGAGAGGTATACCCAGACCATTTTGTCTCTGCTACCCCCCGCTCTCCGCCATCTGAGTTTTCGCTGGGCATGCAGCCAGCCAAGTCAACGTATACTAAGCTCGTCTTTGCAAGGTCCTCTAAGAGAGCGTTAAGGATTTTAGGGGAGTGGTTGCAGTCTAAGCAGCAACTAGGAAAGACTTCCTTTATGTTTCCTCCGACTAAGCTCACTTCTAAAGCGGGCGTTTGGTATGCCACAGGAGAGGAACCAGGCTTGGGAGTACCTGCCTCTGCCCAGGCTGACTTCTCAAGTTTGGTAGACTCTCCTCGTAGAACAGCAATGAGGCGCTCTAAGGTTTGCTGGACCTTCTCAGATCTTGATCACTTCCTAAAGGGTGTATTTAGAGCCTTTGAGATGTTCAATTTCCTAGACTGGTGCCTGGGGGCCCTTAGCAAGAAGACCTCCCCTGCGGACAAGGACTCAGCCATGCTCTTAATGTCCTGCATGGATAAGGCTATTAGGGATGGATCTGGCGAGCTTGCTTCGATGTTTGTGTCAGGAGTGCTTAAGAAAAGGGAGCAGCTTTGTACCTTCCTTTCCTCCAGCATCACACCTTGTCAAAGGTCTCAACTCCTTTTCGCTCCGCTCTCTAAGTTCCTGTTTCCCGAAGAGCTTGTTAAGGACTTGTCTGCGGCCCTGATACAAAAGGACACCCATGATCTTGTGGCCTCATCAGCTCGTAAGACTAAGGTTGCTACCTCAGTCCCCAGGACTTATCGCACCCCAGTGGCTGATACTCCTGCTACGAGGTTTATTCCGCCCTTTCGTGGTAGAGCCCCCAGCCGAGGAAGCTCCCGTCCAGACTCTTCCAGGAGCAAGTCTAGGAAAGGTTCCAAGACTTCTAAAGGCAAAAACTGACTCTCCTCATCTCCAGACAGCAGTAGGAGCCAGACTCAAGATCTTCTGGCAAGCCTGGGAAAAGAGAGGTGCAGACGCCCAGTCTGTCAGTTGGCTGAGGGAGGGTTACAGGATACCATTCTGCCGCAAACCCCCTCTGACCACATCTCCCATCAACCTCTCTCCCAACTACAAAGAAAAGGACAAGAGGCTAGCGTTGCACCAGGAGGTGTCGCTCCTTTTACAGAAGAAGGCAGTGGTTATAGTCCGGGACCATCAATCCCCGGGCTTCTACAACCGTCTCTTTCTGGTGGCCAAGAAGACAGGAGGTTGGAGACCGGTGCTGGACGTCAGCGCGCTCAATGCTTATGTCACCAAGCAGACGTTCACGATGGAGACGACGAAGTCGGTCCTAGCAGCGGTCAGGCAGGAGGACTGGATGGTCTCGTTGGACCTGAAAGATGCTTACTTTCACGTTCCTATTCATCCAGACTCCCAACCTTTCCTGAGATTCGTTTTTGGAAAGGTTGTCTACCAATTCCAAGCCCTGTGTTTTGGCCTAAGCACAGCTCCTATGGTGTTTACGCATCTGATGAGGAATATAGCAAAATTCCTCCACTTATCGGACATCAGAGCCTCCCTTTATTTAGACGACTGGCTGTTGAGAGCCTCCACGAGTCGTCGCTGTCTGGAGAGTCTCAACTGGACTTTGGACTTGATCAAAGAACTGGGTCTGTTAGTCAATCTAGAAAAGTCTCAGCTCATTCCCTCCCAATCCATTGTGTACCTGGGAATGGAGATTCGGAGTCAGGATTTTCGGGCTTTTCCATCGGCCCCAAGGATAAGCCAAGCCCTAGATTGCATCCTGAGCATGCTGAAGAGGAGCAGTTGCTCGGTGAGACAGTGGATGAGTCTCACAGGGACCCTTTCATCGTTGGCCCTGTTCGTCGAGCTAGGGAGACTCCACCTCCGCCCTCTTCAATTCCATCTTGCAGCTCATTGGGACAAGGGTTTGACTCTCGAAGCAGTCTCTATCCCAGTCACCAAAGAGATGAAGACCACTCTCTTGTGGTGGAAGACCAATCTCCTTCTCAGGGAGGGCCTATCGTTGGCGATTCAGACCCCCAATCTTCATCTCTTCTCGGATGCATCGGACTCGGGCTGGGGCGCGACCTTGAACGGACAGGAGTGCTCGGGAACGTGGAACGAGGAACAGGAAACGCTCCACATCAACTGCAAGGAGCTACTAGCAGTTCATTTAGCCCTATTGAACTTCAAGTCCCTCCTGCTAGGCAAGGTGGTGGAGGTGAACTCCGACAACACCACAGCCTTGGCTTACATCTCCAAGCAAGGAGGGACCCATTCGAGGAGCCTATACGAGATCGCAAGGGACCTCCTCATTTGGTCAAGAAGTCTAAACCTCACCCTAGTTACGAGGTTCATTCAGGGCAACATGAACGTCTCAGCAGATCGCCTAAGCAGAAGGGATCAGGTCATCCCCACGGAATGGACCCTCCACAAGAGCGTGTGCAACAGACTTTGGACCTTGTGGGGTCAGCCGACCATCGATCTGTTTGCCACCTCCATGACCAAGAGACTTCCTTTGTACTGTTCCCCAGTTCCAGACCCAGCAGCAGTTCATGTGGATGCTTTTCTGCTGAACTGGTCCCATCTCGACCTTTACGCATTTCCACCGTTCAAGATCATAAACAAAGTCCTTCAGAAGTTCATCTCGCACGAAGGGACACGGCTGACGCTGGTTGCTCCCCTTTGGCCTGCAAGAGAATGGTTCACAGAGGTACTACAATGGCTGGTCGACGTCCCCAGGACTCTCCCTCTAAGAGTGGACCTTCTACGTCAACCTCACGTAGACAGGTTGCACCCAAACCTCCACGCTCTTCGGCTGACTGCCTTCAGACTGTCGAAAGATTCGCTAGAGCTAGAGGCTTTTCGAAGGAGGCAGCCAGTGCGATTGCCAGAGCAAGGAGGGTATCCACTCGTAGAGTCTACCAATCCAAGTGGGAAGTCTTCCGGAGCTGGTGTAGAGCCAATGCAGTTTCCTCTACCAATACCTCTGTGACCCAAATAGCTGACTTCCTATTACATCTTAGGAATGAGAGATCCCTTTCAGCTCCTACGATTAAAGGGTACAGGAGTATGTTGGCTTCAGTTCTCCGCCACAGAGGTTTGGACCTTTCTTCCAACAAGGACCTTCAAGACATCCTTAAGTCTTTTGAGACTTCTAAAGAGCGTCGTCTACCCACTCCAGGCTGGAACCTAGACGTAGTCTTAAGGTTCCTTATGTCACCTAGGTTCGAACCTCTCCAGTCAGCTTCCTTCAAGGACCTTACCCTCAAGACTCTTTTTCTCGTCTGCCTTGCGACAGCTAAAAGAGTCAGTGAGGTTCATGCCTTCAGCAAGAACATTGGGTTCACATCCGAATCTGCAACATGTTCTTTACAGCTCGGATTCTTAGCTAAGAATGAACTTCCTTCACGTCCTTGGCCTAGATCGTTTGAAATACCTAGCCTCTCCAACATGGTAGGTAACGAGCTAGAAAGAGTTCTTTGCCCTGTCAGAGCTCTGAAATATTATCTTAATAGGTCAAAACCTATTCGAGGACAGTCAGAAGCCTTATGGTGTGCCATCAAGAAACCTTCGAGGCCCATGTCCAAAAACGGGGTTTCGTATTATATAAGGCTTCTGATTAGAGAAGCTCATTCTCACTTAAAGGAGGAAGACCTTGCTTTGCTGAAGGTAAGGACCCACGAAGTGAGAGCCGTAGCTACTTCGATGGCCTTTAATAAAAACCGTTCTCTGCAGAGCATATTGGATGCAACCTATTGGAGGAGCAAGTCAGTGTTTGCATCATTTTATCTTAAAGATGTCCAGTCTCTTTACGAGAACTGCTACACCCTGGGACCATTCGTAGCAGCGAGTGCAGTAGTAGGTGAGGGCTCAGCCACTACATTCCCTTAATCCCATAACCTTTTTTAACCTTTCTCTTGAATGCTTTTATTGTTGTTTTTATGGTTGTTACGGTAGGCTAAGAAGCCTTCCGCATCCTTTTGATTTGGCGGGTGGTCAATTCATTCTTGAGAAGCGCCTGGGTTAGAGGTTGTGTAGAGGTCCTTTAGTAGGGGTTGCAGCCCTATATACTTTAGCACCTTTGAGTTGATTCAGCCTCCTAAGAGGAACGCTGCGCTCAGTAAGGAAGACGAACTTAAAAAAGAGGCAGAGTAACGGTTCAAGTCGACTTCCTTACCAGGTACTTATTATTTCATTGTTATTTTGAGATAACTGTTATATGAAATACGGGATACTTAGCTATCCTTTAATCTTGTACACTGGTTTTCACCCACCCCCCTGGGTGTGAATCAGCTACATGATTATCGGGTAAGTTTAATATTGAAAAATGTTATTTTTATTAGTAAAATAAATTTTTGAATATACTTACCCGATAATCATGATTTAATTGACCCTCCCTTCCTCCCCATAGAGAACCAGTGGACCGAGGAAAAATTGAGGAGGTGTCAACAAGAAATACTGTAGTACCTGGCCACAGGTGGCGCTGGTGAGTACACCCCCTTCTAGTATTGTGATAGCTGGCGTATCCCTCCCGTAGAATTCTGTCGGGCAACGGAGTTGACAGCTACATGATTATCGGGTAAGTATATTCAAAAATTTATTTTACTAATAAAAATAACATTTCTTTGTATATTTTTTAAAATATATTTTTTTTCAAGGTAATACTCATCAACTAATTTTTTTCAAGGTAATACTCATCTATTACCTTTAATGTGTGTAACTAAAAACCCAGATAGATATTACACAAACTAAGTGAGGTATAAAGCCAAAATGAACATCATATATCGCGAACAAATGCAATGTTTTGCTTCGTCGTTGGTCAGCGGAGGGGGGGGGGAGAGGAATGGCCAATGCCTCCACTGGAAGGGGCACTCTAACCACGATGCAGTTGAGGGATGCCTTCAATTCACATGGAGGAGGTGGTTCCTTGATGGGGCAGAACATTGGATGGTAGATGTCCTATCTTCAGGTTACCTTGTCTTGTTCACTAGCTATCCCTCCTCCCCCAAATCTTTAACCAGTGATGTCATCGTCCTTTCATCCAGAATTAGTAGTGGATATAGCCCTTTGTGTGAAAGTTCAAACCATGCTAGAGAAGGGCACTCTCCAGCAGGTCTTTTGCGGGTCCCAAACCTTCTTCAGTCTTTTTTTTTCTTGTCGAGAAGGCATCTGAAACTAGTTTGTATGTGAAACTCTGTTAAAAATGGAGACTGCAACCATGGTCAGGCAAGCACTCAGACCACTGGACTTTATGATGACAATATATCAAAAGAGTACGTACTTCCAGACCCCAGTTCATTATCCCTCCAGCGAATACCTCCTTTTCGTCATAGCGAACAAAGTACAGTATACCAGTTCAGAGTGCTATGTTTCCGGCTATCGACACCTCCCCAAGATTTCGCCCGTTTTTTCACTGGTATCAACCTGGGCTCATTCCAATGGGTTATGTCTGTTGCGGTGTAGAGACAACTGGCTGATATTTGAGTACTTGGTGCAGAGGCTTCTCCTTCTCCGAGAAACGCTTCTCTCATTTTGCCAAGATCTGGGGACCATTGTGAACCAAGAGAAGTTGATTTTACAGGCAAAATAGACATTGATCTACCTAGAAATGGATAAACACAGTTCAAGGGAAAGTTTTCCCATCACAAGATCACCTGAAGAGATTTCAGGGGATGCACTTCCATTTCTCGAACAATCCCTACTGCAAGCACATCAATGGTTGAGAGTATTAGGACACCTGCCTCATTGGAGCGCCTTGCCCCAAATGGTCATCTTTGGGTCCAATTCATCCAATAGCAATTAAAGATCCACTGGTGTCAGGGCAAGAGCCCTCCCTGAATACTAAAATCGAGAGAGGAGGGACAGAGATGAGGTATAAGGTGGTGGTTACTCAAACCAATCTACTCGGAGGTGCAGCTCTACTTTTTCTCTCTCCGGAACTAATGCTGTTCACGAATACATCAAGGGAAGGATGGGGAGTTCACATCAATACACTAGAGCTAAGAGCAAGTTTTCTCGCCCTCCAGCACTTTTGTCCACTCTTGACAGCCACTTGGTGGTGTTAATGTACGACACCACTACCATAGTGGTGTACCTAAACAAACAAGTGGGTACTATTTCATGCAGCTTTGCCAACTGGTAGTGCAAATTCTGGTATGGATAGAAATCAGTATGACCACTATGTCAGCCTGCTTCATCTTAAGCAAAAGAAACATCTTGGCAAACAAAATTGAGCAGGGGGACGCAGATAGTTGGATCCAAAGAAGATAGTGATTTTGTAGCTATAGACCTCTTTGCAATATCCCTCAGCTGGAGACTTCTGGGATTCTATTCCCCGGTACCAGATCCGGAAGCAGCATTCAAGAATGCTTTTCAACATCTATGGGACAGTCTTGATGAGTACGCTTTTCCTCCATTCTGCCTATTAAGCAGCATTCTCAACCGAATCAAAATCACTTCCAATTTCAACATCAATTCTCATTGCCCCAATGCGGCAGCAAGTAGAGTGGTAACTAGACATTCTACTGCTATTATCAGAGATACCAAGGGAATTGCCTCCCATTCCCATTCTGCTATACCAGCCTCACACCCGGATATTCCACAGATGTCCAGATACCTCAGGAAATCATCTTCCTTAGTCTACCAAACCAAATGTTGTGTCACTCATTTTGTCTCCTTCGGAAGACAAATGAGTAAGAGGGATGACTGACTTACTCACGGACAACCCATAGGTGCGGACACCGTTATTTGTCTTAGTAAAGCAGCGGCACCCATGACCACGGCGTAGTCTCTCCCGTTGTCATTTGATGCAACTCTTGCCTTCCTTGGGGCTTTTGCCCCCCCCCCCCACCAAGGAACGGATTTTGAAGTTGCTACAGTTAGGGGCACAGCGGATTTGCACAGTTGCCTCTCTGAGACTTGGCTAATTGATCCTCAGAGCTTCTCGGGCCCTTAGATACGGCCTCCCTCCCATCTGCTACTGAGCAATTGCAGAATTGGGGCTCCTCAGAGCCCCAACCAGTCAAGAGATCTGTATGAGGTGAACCTTCAAGCTGATTACAATCAAACCTTTGAGCTTGCTTATTATACTATGCATCCTGAGTTCACTCAACGTGCCGAGGTCCCACTTCTCCGCTCTCCAGTGTTGAGCTTTTTTGTTGATGAATTAGGCCCTCCTCCCCTGAGTGGTCACTCCCTCGGGGCTTTCAAGAACGATTGCTCAATTCGCTGATGCCTCTTAACAGCTCTTTGGAGTTTTGCTTTTTAGAGCAAGGTGATGATAGTGCTCATTGACTGTTCAGAGTCCCAGGCCCTCATCATCATTGGGCACAACAAAGCTCTTTGAGCTTGGTGAGACTAGACCCTTTAGGACCTCCTGCTCAGGAATCCCTCCTTACGGGGAAGAGCCTGCTTTTCTTGCTGTGCTTCAGTATACAAGAAAGCCTTCTTAGCCTTGCTCACCGCTATTTGAGTGTGTGCCTCCTCCTGTTGGAGGGTACAAGGCTACTAACCAACGTCCTGTAGGAGCGCTGACGAATGTCTGTGCTTCGTTTCACGCAGCTTCAGCACGTGAACACACAGACCCTTGTCTCGCAAGAGAGTCTTACGCAGTGTTGCGCACTTAGCCACTGAGCATTAGTAATGAATGGGGGGTAAGCTCCTCTCGCTGATGAAGTTCACTCTCCCGTGCTTGTTGTCGCTGCCTATCACCATCATACACTCAGAGAACAAAGTCTCTCTCGAGACAGAATCCTTTGAGGTTATTACCTCAGTCTTCTATTCCCTACAGGATAGAGAGCTCTTTGGAGTGCTCACATGGGGATGCCCTTCAACTGCTTGCGGTTTCCGCCTCTCACCAGTGTTCCCCAGGGCACAACGAGTCTTGTGAGAAATAACTCTTCAGTGTTATTACTTTGGATCTCTACTCCCTACAGATAGAGAGCTCATTAGAGCACTTTCATGGGTTTGCCTTCCAACCGCTTGCAGAGTCCACCTCACCCCATCGTGCCCCCAGAGCACAATGAGTCTCATGAGACATCACTTTCAAAGTTATTGCCTCAAGCCTCTACAGTATTTCCAACGGTATAGGCCGGGCGAGCTCCTACTGCCAACGAAGGTCTGATCCCTTTTCCAGCTGCATGTGCTCCTCGGGGCCACTCACATATAAACGTGTTCATAATGCTATAGCTTGTGAACGATCACTTCCCCTGGGCAGGGAAGATGCGAATTGACACACCACAGGCGGGCAGGCACGCTCCTTCTACCAATGAAGGCTGTTCATTTGGCCAAATGCATGCGCTACCTCATGGGCACACACTTGCTCGTGAGGAATAGCAAGGGCTAGTTACCATCATAACAGAGTTTACTGACATCTCTTCATTTACGAAGGACACTCAGGGGTTCAGTCAAGTGAAGCTGAGACTCGGACAAATTGGAACATTGTTTCAATGCATTAATAGCTGTCTTCCTCAGGTGATGATGTATCGCTTGGTGGAAATCAGGTTCTCCAAAAGGCCCCAACCTTTCTGCAGACCCCAGGTGTAGGAAGTCTGCCGTTAAGTGGGCTCCTCCATCATCCCAGTCAGGGTCTCCCTAATAACTCTGGATCATATGCATAAGTATCAAAGGTACTTATACTCCTAAACTTTGCAAAAGCAAATCTGGTTCCCTTGGGGGAAACAATTGGAACTTATTCCAGTTATTCTGATCAGGAACAGAAAGATCTAAGATGGGAATCCCTGTAACCTGAGAAGAGGAGGTCTCATTTACGAACATTTATCAATGTTCGCAGATCTAGTTCGGGCGCAATGAACCATTCGTGCCACTCCTGGATCTTATGTCTGGCCCGGGGGATCCGTCACGGGATTGGTGGCGAACATATGCCTTCTATAGAAGTAGTTTTTTCTGTCATTGTTTATGGGCCCATGGCTGGACTTATGCACACAACTACCTTCCTGACAAATGGAATTGAAGATACGTTTCAATCTTGTCTTTTGTAAGCAGTTACTTACGACTGATTGTCTGCTTGACACCAATCAGCTTGGCAGATTCATTGTAATACCAATATCTGCTAGAGATTGCTGGTTACTCCGGTGTTTGCCAGTCCCTAGGCGGACATATGCGAACAACTCCCATCCTAGTGAGGACAGTTAGAGGACAAAGGGTCGGCCTCCCTTTCCAGAAACAGTTGCTTGCTACCGATTGCATGACTTGACAGCGATCGACTTGAAATGTTTGTTTGTTAGGAAACCTCTCGGCATCCTTGGGCACTCTGATAGTAGTTGGTCCTTCTCTTGAGAGTCAAGTGATCCTTGTTCCTCTCAATCGAGCCATCTGACCCTTGTGATTTTCGACAGACACAGTCCCCGGGTGGTACTGTCTGCCCTAGTGAGTAGTTGGCTAACTGGTTAGCTCAAAAGCTCTTTTGAAATTTTGGTAAGTAATCTGTCATCTAAGTTTCTGATGGTGTCCATAGCATGATAGTGTTGGTAGAACAAACTGTGTTCCAATTCCTTGAGTCACAATATGAGTTCTAGCATGTTGGGATCATGCTCCAGGGAGTGAAGTCAACGGGAACACCTGCACTAAGGGGAGAGTGGAAGCTGAGATCGTTCCCGCAAAGTAAGGGTATCCCACTCTCCCATCTTGCCAGGCGCAGGAGGAGGATACCGAGGAAGTAGGGGATAAAAAGGAGAAACCCCAGGGTCTAATCCTGGGATGCTTCTTTTTCTCTCTCCTTCCGTTAATTCGACCTTCAGTGATATTGACTCCTGGCTATCACTGAAGGTTATTGGCCAAAGGTGTGCCTAGAGTCATCCTTTGAGAGATGATTTGCTAGTATGGGGGTGAGGCTTCGGCCTACGCTCAATCCCTCAAGTGCTCACATTGATGTTCACTCTAATTGCAACCAGGGTCAATGCCAATGTATCCGCCATTCTCGTCCCTTAGATTCTAGAAGATTCGGTGGAGGTGATTCTCCAACATCGAGTCAGCCTTCAAGGTTTTGCCTCATTCTCAGGTTTGGCATAAAACTACTAGAATTCATCCTTGCAATCTTCACAAAACTGGCATAATTAGAAAGGTAAATAACCTCTAAAATAGACAAAGTTGCTCTGTCCAATCAGGAAATAGAGGCTCAGGGAGGCAGCATGTCCCTTCATTAAGTGAGACATCTTGCTGGAGCACCTGAACTTTCCATTTTTTTTTGGTCCCTGGCAAACGTTGTAGCTTTAATGGCAACTGAAAACCTTTTGGTATCAGCAGGATCAAATAAGGATCAGAACGAAAGAAAGTCTTGAGTTGGGAGGTAGAGATCATTAACTTCCTCCGGAGAGTAAATATTCTCTCTCCCCTGCATTCGATGCTCTTGGGGAATGCATGGAAAGAAAGGGGGTTGATTGCTCACCTGTTACAACATATGGCCACTGGGCTGTGTTCTGAGACTGATCGGCAGTGCCACGCAATTTTTCATGGATATGAGCACAGTGTTGCTGGCTCTTAACACTTCCAGTAACTCTTTACTTCACCACCATAGTGTTTTGGTTAGAACACTGCGGTGGTAGAATACCCAGTCAAGGATTTTCTTTGTATGACATAGAATACCCAGACATATATTCATTGCACAACTATTTTATTGTCTATCTGTAAGAATGTGGAGTTGGAAGTGAGACAACTTGATTGCCCTTTGCAACCCAATTCAGTGAGGGCAAGAAAACCAAACTTCCTAGTGGTCAATCTGAGCAGGCAGACTCGGATAGTACGCTTTGAGGGACCTTTCTCTCTCGGTTAGCCATCAAAGTCCTGTCCCTTATAAGACTTGCTGACAAGATGTCGGTCTAGGACGTCTCATGGCAGGAAGTTTCTAGAGTAGCCTGCTGTTAACCAGTATGGGGTAACCAGGCACCTGTACTAGAAGCCCTCTGATATTCGGGGGACAACCGGTCCATCTATACGTTTCTCACTTTCTGTCTGATGAGGAGACTCATTATTAAGAAGGGCATTGAGCAATCTGTCAATAACCCTGATAACTCCAGAGTGGCACCAAGCAGAATAGCACCCAGACCTTCTATTATTGCCTGCAGAGATTTCAAAAGAACTGCTCACTCCTACCCTGAACTGCTCATGCAACCTCACACTGAGATTCACCACAGTCAGCCGTGTCCCTAGGACTTCTCACCTGTAGGTTATCCAACATCTTTCTCAGAGAGGCTTTTTGTGAGCAGTACCAAAAAGGATGGCTGGATGCCCCAGTAGGTCATCGTTCGGTTCCTATCAAGTGAAGTGGTCTATGCGCTAAGGTTGATGTCGTGGAAAGAGGCTTTATGCCACTCGATGTCACTTTCCCTGCGACAGCGAAGCTCTTGCTGTGCCTCGGGGAGTAAAGACCCTGCTCAGTCTCGACCGTCAAAGAATACCACTCTGCTTTGAGCCTCATCTTTAAATTGAATGGAGTGAACATAACTCCTCGATAGAATTCTCTCTCCTCATACAGATTATAGAGCTTACTGGTCCCCAATCGGAGGTTACACTGCCTCCTCGGAGCGTAGTTCTTTTACTACACTCTCGGAAATGAGCACTTCCTACCACTATTCTGTCCTCAGATCATAACTTCACTCTTAAGACAGTTTTTTTCTGCTCGCTTTGGCTTCCACTATGAGATCCAGTGAAGGATATGGTCTCTACTTTGCCACTGAGTTTATTGCCAAGACTCAAAATCCGGCTGTAGCGGCCCCTAGATTTGGGTCCTTCCAAATTGAGAGGCTTCATACTGTAACCAATGACTCGGATCAGTTGTTACTATGTACTGTAAGAACACTCTGAGGCATTAGCGCAAGCAAACTGGAGGAGCTCATGCGCACATAAACAAGCTTTTCATGAGCATGGGCAGATGGGCAGGGTTAAGAGGAGTCACCAAGAATACGGTCTCTCCTTGGATTTCCCAGGTCATATGACAACTTTGAATCCAAGCTCTTCTCCAAAAGGATGTAGATGTAGCTCATGATGTTAGGGGCATAAGTATGTCCCTAATATTTAAAAAAAAAACTATCTGTGGCACAGGTACTTCAGGCTGGTGTTTGGAAGTATCGAACAACCTTCACAGCCCACTACCTGCAAGACATAATCCACAGGAGCCTGAATACCTTCTCTATAGGCCCTGTGGTGGCTACACAACATATGGTTTAAGATACCTCGGCACCCATGCAGGACAAGTAGAAGTCAGTTGAAGGCAGACATATCCTGGAATTAGTCTGGGATAAATGACAGAGTGACTGGCCTTTTCTTCCTTCTCGGAGCCAATATACCATTAATAGCCAAATTTTTACTTTATCATTGGGAGGAAAAACTGCTTGGTGACAGCGGTGAAAGGCTATTGCTTGGCCTTATGCCAAGTCTTTAGACTGAAAGGAATTGATATTTCTTCTTCAGTAGGGCTGTCAATGGTCATGCAAAGTTTAGAACAGGTCTGTCCTCCAAAGTTGAGACCACCACACTAGAACGTAACCATAGTTCTCCATTCCTTAAAAGGGGCTCCATACGTACCATTGAAATATGCAACAGAAACCTTACACTGAAGATAGATTTCCTATTTGCTCTTGCCTCATCCAAGAGGGTGAGCAAGCTTAATGGTCTCTCCTCATACGTTATCATTCAAGGAGATGAGGGCTGGTCTCGTTTTCCTTCATCCCGGAATTCATTGCCAAGATCCAAAATCCGCCGGCACCTGGCTCCAAGTTTGTCTTTCCAGATTTCAAGTCGTAGGAGGTAACCGATGATCCTGTTCAGTGGATTCATGTGTCTAGCTCGTCCTCAGGTAAATCATCTCTTTGTTAATGCTGTGAGAGTAAAGGTCACTAAGAACATGATCTCTTCCTGGATCAGTGAGGCTATAGACCGTGTAGAGAATAATCCTTCCCCTTCCTCCCAAAGAGGGATGTTAGCAAAGGCTCATGACATTATAAGTATCAATATGACTCGAGCGTTTAGAAAGAATTTCTCTTTGGTGTGGGTACTTCAAATGGGTGTCTGGAAATGCCAGACAACATTTACAGCGTCACATGATACGTTCTCGCTGGGACCTTTTGTAGCTGCACAGCAATTGGTATAGCTACCTTAGCTCCTCTTGTATGATCATTAGCAGCTGATCAAAGCCAGAGGTTAAAAACCAGTCTGGGGTGAAAGTAAAAATTACTGGCCTATCCTTTCCTTCACCTTCCCCCTTCTTGGGATACAGCATCTGACAACCTGTCAGCTGAATCTAGTATGTCTGCAATTAGACCCCATGTAACTTGTAGCTGTTCTATACTTGTTTATATTGGTGCCGTCCCCATGCTCCTGGCGAGGGGAAGTGTAGTGTATTTAAGCATACCCACTGTTATAAAAGTTCAAGGTTCACAAGCCATTTGTTTTAATTAGCCTAAGATTACATCACATAGTTCTTTCTGCTCACTACTCTCAATGCAGGGGCCTTGCACCCACTGGCATTATCAAGGCACTAATACGCAGGTGTGTAAGGATTCTTCACTCATTCTGCATTACTATGCTCTAGTGTTGGTATCCCCAGTAAAGTTTCCAGTTAGTTGGAAGGGAAACTTCCTCCCTCCTAAAGATGAAGGGGGAGGGTTTATGTAAGATGAAGGGGGAGGGTTTGTATATGTACAGGAACAAATGACAAATTTTAAAGTAATTTGTATTTTTCAATATTTAACTTAGCCGGTGATTATATAAGCTGCAACTCTGTTGCTCGACAGAAAACTCTACGTTAAAAATCCGCCAGCGATCGCTATGCAGTTAGGGGGTGTACTTCAACAGCGCCATCTGTCGTGCAGGTACTCAGTACTCAATGTAAACAAAGAACTCAATTTTCTCTCTGTCGGGCTACCGGCAAGACCTACTAATTCGCTGTTGCTAACTGGATTTGTTTTCACAACTATTGGTGAAGTACACTATTCTAGTTTTGAGCTTTCGCTATGCAGGTGTTTTATCTTCATCTCAAAACTTGAACTCGTTTTGGATAGATTTAATTATGGTGACAAAGAGAGTATGGACTTTCTTTCACTTTTAAATGGCCGACCCTTCCCTTAGACGGAAGTGTGTTTAGGCTTTTAGTAATTATCTTATCACGTTATAGATTTTCCTCTATATATTTTATATCTCTCCGCCTTTATTAGGCCTCTTCGATTAACTTTCCATTTTTTATAAACATATAAAATAAATTTTAATGCTTTGTTTATATAGACCTTTCCTGAGAGTAGGCGGTCCTAACTTGGAAACCGAAGTTAATCAACATTGAGCCCTTTATATCGTCTTTAGCTTTTAAAGGATTTAAAACTTTTTAAATGTAATATTTTATGAAAGAATTTCTTTGATAGTCTTCGTACTGTTTTCAAAGATGAACTAACGTTTAGTTTTTTATGCTACGCAGTTGTTGACGTTCAGGACGTTCAACATGCGCTCTATCGTTACGATAGAGAGAGAGTGTATCACGGTTTCACTTTGCAGTAAGAGTAAATCGATTCTGACGTTTTGTTCATTCTTTCTTAGCTTAAATGTTTTAAATTCTTATTTAAAGGAACTTTTTATTTGAAAAACCTTTCAGATTTTCCTTTAGTCAAATAACATGTTTTTTTTGACGATATATAATTGGGCTCTTCTCTTAGGTGCGAAATCAAGAGAGAAAGAGAGAGAGAGATAGAGACGGAGGGAGAGAGAGGAGAGAAAACGCTCCGTTCAAGCGGGTAACGTTGTTCTCGTGTTACTCTCGTCCCTAGTCTCTGTACGGGGAGGAAGGATAAAACGTTTTTAGGTTTTTTATTCTCGTCCCCAGGCTATGTGCGGTGAGAGATTGAAAACGTAGTTATATGAACTAGTGTTTAGTCTCTTTCCCAGCCACTGATTTTTCTTTTTATCTTGAAATATGTTTTCTGTTTTTTGCTGGTACAGTATTATGAGCTTGCATTATACGACTAATTTCGCAATTACTACCTTTTAATGAAGGGTAGAATTGCGTGTTTCAGGTAGATATAAGTGCAAAACAGAAAATCGAAGTGATAAAGTGATATGCGCAAAGTGTTACAGTGTTGCGTCCGAGGCGCAAAGTGTTACAGTGTTGCGTCCGAGGGTTCGTCTGTTCGTGCCTGTCGTTCACCTAGTCCGGGACCTCTTGCAAGCTCCCAAGCCCAGGGGAGAAGTAATGTCAAAAGACTTATGGGTTCGAGAGGCCTTGACCAACGAACAGACGTTTTCCCTCTATGGTATCGGGTGTTTTCTTACCAAGATCTCCCCTACCATAAGACGAGAGAGACGTTTCTCCTCGCCATCCGTAGGCTTTTCGCATAAGAAACCTGTCACAAGGTTTCGAAGCCCTTAAGCGAAAGTCAGTCCTTTCAGGACAGGTCCAGCGTCCTGGTTACAGCCATTAGGACAGCTCTGACCCTATGCAGTCATCGGATAACTGCTCGCCGCCTAACAAAAGCGTAACACAGACTCCGAAAGTCTTTTTTTGTAGGCAAAGTGTTGCGGTCACAGACGTTACCCTCGTCTATTACCACAACCTTTTCCGTTGATCCTTAAGGGGTTGTATGGCAAAACATGCAGTATATGCTTGCCTCCCTTATGGAAGACTATTCTGCCGATTAGTCCGTTGAGTCTAGCCGTTTATCTCATCGATATCCTGGCTTTCAGCCAACCTAACGTTCCTTTGTGCTTACTGTTGACGTTGGCGTAGCTTAGTCACGTCAGTCAAGTTGTTTAGAACCACACTCGATGCGGTCTCGTGTGGTTTTTCAGCCGCATTTGGACGTTAGGCCACTGGCTGATGCTCCTGTTGACGTTCTAGACGTTCACTAACAATCGGAGTTGACTTGTTTTGACGCTGTGCGTCAACCTCCGCATTCTAGAGTTGTTTTGACTGCTCAGTCTAGGCAGTCAAAGCAGTCTCGAGTGGACGCTGTACGTCCTCACGCACCTGTTGTGGTTGACAGTTCAGTTGTTGACAGTTCACAGACTGTCAAGCAGTTACATGACGTTGCGTTCTGGTCCGCTACTAATGCACCATGAGAGACTCAGCTTTTATCGGACAAGGTTCCTGTAGATGAGGAAGTTGCTGTTCTCCCTCCTACTGATATTCCCTTGAGGACTCTGTCAGATGGAGAGGAGCCTTAAGCTGCTTAGCCTCCTATGGACTTTAATTAAATCATGATGATTTTTTTTAAGGATCTTCGTCCGGATCTTGTAATTGCTGCTCCTCGTTCGTCTAAACGTCAGAACTTACACTAGGCCTAGCTACTTCGAAGCCGTTGTTTTTAAGCTAGTGCTCTCTCGCTCTCCTAGAGAGCGTTACGTTGGCTAGGCGACTGGTTTTTCACCAGGAGGAGTTTGGGGGATACAGCCTTTGCTTTCCCTTCTTTTAAACTGGTTTATAGAGCGAGAGTCTGATATGACACGAGAGAAGTTCTCGGCTTGGGAGTTCATGCCTCTGCCCAGATAGACTTCTCAATTCTGGTAGACTCTCCCTGGCGCCTAGCCAGGAGACACTCTAAGTTGTTTACAGGTCAACTTCTCAGCTGTTGTCGAGCCTTTGAAGTTTTGCTGTACTATTATGTCACGCATAACAAGGCTTTCAGGGATGGTAAACGGTTCCGCCTCAGTCAATAACCAAGTCTGTTGCCACACCTGCTCCCGTAGACCCTAAATGGGCTTTGCTGCAAGACATGCAGTCCAAGCTTGCGTCCTTGATAGAGGACTTAAATGCGGAGAAGAACCTTCTGGCCAACAACCTTCCAACCGGTCGGTTGTGCGCCCTGTTGACGCTGAGGTAACCTACTCGCGTCTGCCAGTTGAGGTGGTTCCTCCACCGATGTGACCCAGTGTGGGTTGCCAGCCGCACGTTGACGTTAAGCGACGCTCGGAGGTGGTTGTTGACGTTCAGGACGTTCAACAACCAGCAGAGGTGACTTGTTGTGACGCAGTGCGTCAACCTCAGCAACCCGGTAGGGTGTTGACTGCACAACCCAGACGGTCTAGACAGTTTCGGGTTGACGCTGTGCTTCCTCGCGCACCCATGGTTGTTGACAGTTCACAGACTGTGCAGCAGTTCCATGATATTGCGTCCGGCTCCGTCACGCATCCACCAGTGCGACCGGATTCAGCGAGTCAGACGTTGCCCACTCCGTTGCCGTTTCCTCATCAGTTTCGGATGAGGAACCCTCTGATGAGGACGTTGCTGAACAAGACGATCAGCCCCCAGCCCTGCTATCCATCCAGAAGATGCTGAAGAGTGAACGCTGCTCAGTCAGGCTGTAGATGAGTCTGGTAGGGACGCTGTCATCCGTGGATCAATTTGTGTCACTAGGAAGACTACACCTCCATCCTCTTCTATACCATCTAGCTTTTCACTGGAAAAAGGACAAGACGCTAGAAGCGGTCTCGATCCCGGTTTCCGAAAAGATAAAGTCTTGTCTGACTTGGTGAAAGGACTATATCAACCTAAGAGAGGGTCTTCCCCTGACTGTTCAGACTCCCAACCACGTTCTCTTCTCGGACGCATCGGACGTAGGCTGGGGTGCGACATTAGACGGTCGGGAATGCTCGGGAATATGGAACTCGAGTCAAAGTACAATGCATTTCAACTGCAAGGAGCTACTGGCAGTACGTCTGGCCTGGAAAAGCTTCAGGTCTCTCCTTCAAGACAAAGTGGTGGAGGTGAACTCGGACAACACCACGGCTTTGGCGTACATCTCCAAGCAAGGAGGGACCTACTCTCTGACGTTGTACGAGATCGCAAGGGACCTCCTCACCTGGTCAAAAGGTCTAGACATATCACTAGTAACGAGGTTCATCCAAGGCAACTTGAATGTCATGGCAGATTGTCTCAGTCGGAAGGGACAAATAATTCCAACATAATGGACCCTCCACAAGGATGTATGCAAGAGACTTTGGGCCACCTGGGGCCAGCCAACCATAGATCTCTTCGCAACCTCGACGACCAAGAGGCTCCCAATATTTTGCTCACCAATCCCGGACCCAGCAGCAGTTCATATAGATGCCTTTCTCCTAGATTGGTCACATCTAGATCTATATGCATTCCCTCCGTTCAAGATTGTCAACAAGGTACTGCAGAAGTTCGCCTCTCACGAAGGGACAAGGTTGACGCTAGTTGCTTCCCTCTGGCCCGCGAGAGAATGGTTCACCGAGGTACTTCGATGGCTAGTAGACGTTCCCAGAACACTTCCCCTAAGGGTGGACCTTCGACGTCAGCCACACGTAAAGAAGGTACACCAAGGCCTCCACGCTCTTCGTCTGACTGCCTTCAGACTATCGAAAGACTCTCGAGAGCTAGAGGCTTTTCGAAGGAGGCAGCCAGAGCGATTCCTAGAGCAAGGAGAACATCCACCCTTAGAGTCTACCAATCGAAGTAGGAAATTTTCCGAAACTGGTGCAAGTCAGTATCCGTATCCTCGACCAGTACCTCTGTAACTCAAATAGCTGACTTCCTCTTATATCTGAGGAAAGAACGATCTCTTTCAGCTCCCACTATCAAGGGTTACAGAAGCATGTTGGCATCAGTCTTCCGTCACAGAGGCTTAGATCTTTCCAACAATAAAGATCTACAGGACCTCCTTAAGTCTTTTGAGACCACGAAGGAGCGTCGTTTGGTTACACCTGGTTGGAATTTAGACGTGGTACTAAGATTCCTTATGTCAGACAGGTTCGAACCGCTACAATCAGCCTCCCTGAAAGATCTCACCTTAAAGACTCTTTTCCTGGTATGCTTAGCCACAGCTAAAAGAGTCAGTGAGATTCATGCCTTCAGCAAGAACATCGGATTCTCATCCGAAACGGCTACATGTTCTACAACTTGGTTTTCTAGCCAAAAACGAGCTGCCTTCTCGGCCTTGGCCAATATCGTTCGATATTCCAAACTTATCGTATGGTTGGAAATGAACTAGAAAGAGTCTTATGCCCTGTAAGAGCTCTTAAGTTCTATTTAAAACGAACTAAACCTTTACGAGGCCCGTCTGAAGCTTTATGGTGTTCAGTTAAGAAACCATCTTTGCCTATGTCAAAGAATGCTTTATCCTATTTTATCAGACTGTTAATACGAGAAGCTCATTCCCATCTGAATGAGGAAGACCAAGCTTTGCTGAAGGTAAGGACACACGAAGTTAGAGCTGTCGCAACTTCCGTGGCCTTTAAACAAAATAGATCTCTGCAAAGTATAATCGACGCAACCTATTGGAAAAGCAAGTCAGTGTTCGCGTCTTTTTATCTTAAGAATGTCCAGTCTCTTTACGAGAACTGCTACACTCTGGGACCATTCGTAGCAACGAGTGCAGTAGTGGGTGAGGGCTCAACCACTACAATTCCCTAATTCCATAACCTTTTTAATCTTTCTCTTGAAATGTTTTATTATTGTTTTTGGGTCGGAAGGCTAAGAAGCCTTTCGCATCCTACTTGATTTGGCGGGTGGTCAAAGTCATTTCTTGAGAAGCGCCTAGATTAGAGGTTTTGATGAGGTCCTGTTGTATGGGTTGCAACCCTTGATACTTCAGCTCCTAGGGGTCGCTCAGCATCCTAAGAGGATCGCGAGGCTCCGTAAGGAAGACGTACTTAAAAAGGCAGAGTAATTGTTCAAGTCGACTTCCTTACCAGGTACTTATTTATTTTAAGTTTGTTATTTTGATAACTGCTAAAATAAAATAAAAAATCCTTAGCTCATAATAATGTAAACATTTATTGCTGGTCTCTACCCACCCCCCTGGGTGTGAATCAGCTTATATAATCACCGGCTAAGTTAAATATTTAAAAATGTTATTTTTATAATAAAATAAATTTTTGAATATACTTACCCGGTGATTATATATTAAAGGACCCTCCCTTCCTCCCCAATAGAGACGCAGTGGACCGAGGAGAAAATTGAGTTCTTTGTTTACATTGAGTACTGAGTACCTGCACGACAGATGGCGCTGTTGAAGTACACCCCCTACCTGCATAGCGATCGCTGGCGGATTTTTAACGTAGAGTTTTCTGTCGAGCAACAGAGTTGCAGCTTATATAATCACCGGGTAAGTATATTCAAAAATTTATTTTATTATAAAAATAACATTTTTCCAAAATATACAAGCCTGAGTCCTTCACTCATAGTTGCCTGTCAGTACCATCTCCCTAGAAGTCCCACTTACAAAGTGGGTTATCAGTGAGCAAGCGAGGATGTGGGGGTGCTTTCCTACTACCGACTGGTAATTACCAGCGAGATGTTTACACTTCATTAAAAAAAATGTAATGGCCATGTACTCCAGCTTTGCTGTTATCTCCTCTGTGTAAAGTACTTAGGTTTGTATCGTTCGGAAAAACAAAAATGACTTCCATATTTGACATGTTTCTTCTTTTTTTTATATTTTCCCGATCAGGAAACCAATGGAAGATCATATGCTGGGC
Source organism: Palaemon carinicauda (assembly GCF_036898095.1). Lineage (NCBI taxonomy): Eukaryota > Metazoa > Arthropoda > Malacostraca > Decapoda > Palaemonidae > Palaemon > Palaemon carinicauda. The sequence continues at coordinate 160,938,357 of NC_090729.1, read as the reverse complement.
TAAACATAAACCATTTGGATTTATGACATTTTCCCTTTAGATCCCACCACCATGACGAGGGAGACTATTCAGAAGTGGGAGCATTATGAACTGAAAGTTTAGGGTTGGGTGATATCAAGGTGAAAGAACGGAAGAGATGAGATTGTTGAAGTACCAGAACACTAAAAAGTGCGTTCAGTTGTGGGCCAAAGTGATTCTGCAGAGATCCCTCTATCTATGTATGCACTGAATTAGTTGAGATACATTGAGGACTCTAACCCTCTACCACTTACTGTGATACTTACTTAATATTTCTCCTCTAATTTGAATGTAAACTAACGTTTCTCACATTGTTTTATCATCATAAATAGTATTATGGATAAACTTTGCAACTGTCCAGTCTCTTTCTAATTAATTATTACTTAAGGGGCTGTCAGTTCGCATTTGCATGTTTGTTTTATTTTATCGTAGTTACTACAATAGCAGTAAACGGCTCGCTGATTACATTTTGGTGACTTTTTTCCAGGCTATGCATAAGAAATTGATTCTTCAGTCATTGTCAGCGATATTTTCCCCTTCTTACATCCAAAAGTTTCACTCATATAACATTATGAATTAAAGTGGTTTTAACGACTTTGCCATTTTACTATAATCATAATTTTAGTTCAATTTACCAGCTGTATTTGCACAGGTTGGTATGCTATACAATGTGGTTTTCCTTCCATCATCAGATTTATAATTGTCTTCTATATAGCGAGTTATCCATGATAAAGAATTTATAGGGAAACTGGTCTGTCTAATCACCATAAACCATTTACTATTATTATTATTATTATTATTATTGTTGTTGTTGTTGTTGTTGTTGTTGTTGTTATCATCATCATCATCATCTTCATCAGCTAAGCTACAACCGTAGATGGAAAAGCAGGACGCTATAAGCCCAAGGGCTCCAAGAGGGAAAAATAGCCCAGCAAGCGAAGGAAATAAAGGAACTGTATGAAAAGTAAGGAACAAATAAAATAAAGCATTTTAAGGTCAGTAACAATATTAAAACAGATCTCATATATAAACTACAAAAAGACTTATCACAGCCTGTTCAACATATAAACATTTGTTGCAAGATTGAACTTTTGAAGTTTTACTGATTCAACTACCCGATTAGGAAGGTCATTCCACAACTTGGTCATAAATGGAATAAAACTTCTAAAGTACTGTGTAGTATTGAGCCTCATGATGGAGAAGGCCCTACTATTAAAATTAACTGCATTCCTGGTATTACGAACAGGATGGCACTGTCCGGGAAGATCTAAATGTAAAGGATGGTCAGAATTATGAAAAATCTTATGCAACGTGCATAAAGAACTAATTGAACGACAGTGCCAGAGATTTATATTTAAATCAGGAATAAGAAATTGAATAGACCGTACGACCCTGTCAAACAAAATAAGATGAGAATCAGGAGCTGAAGACCAGACAGAAGAATAATACTCGAAACAAGGTTGAATGAAAGAATGAAAACACTTCTTCAGAGTAGATTGATCACCGAAAATCTTTCAAAACTTTCTCAATTAGGCAATTTTCTGAAGACACAGGCCTAATATGTTTCTCAATGGTAAACTTGTGGTCGAGAATCACACCTAAAATTTTAAAAGTGTCATACCACTGTACTAGCCTCCTGGCTAGTATATTGGTAACACGTTCGCATAGCATTCGCATGGCAGCAGATCGATCCTAGCCTGGGACTGAGAGTTTTAAGTTGTTTACCGGGGAGGCCACTGGTGCGGTTAGAAACCACAGTGGGGGCTTTGGCTTGCGTGGCTGCCGTTCTGATGAGCATTTATTTTGATGAAACTGGAATTGAAACCAGACAACTCTGAACTTTAAAGAAACATTATCAATGGTGAGATCCTGATGTGGAGAAGCAATTGCCCTTGACCGACTTAAATCATACTTTGGGTTTTGTAAGGATTCAACTCCATGCCCCATAATTTGCACCATGCACTAATTTTAGAAAGATCATTATTAAGGGATTTATTAACCCCAGATCTACATTCACGAAATGGAATTGATGCCAAGAGAGTAGCATCATGTGCCTCTGCTACGAGCTTGTAATCCATGGTCTTAAGTAGGGTAGGTCATCAAATGCTTTTATATGGGGTGACAGAAGCTCTTTACAAGGTAATGAGTATGTAGTAGGTTTCTATCACATTTTACTTTGTTTGGAAATGTTCTAGTTGGTATTGCAGAACAGCTATTGAGATGGTTAAGTACTTGAGGGAGGATCAAGTGTGGTTGATCAACGGCTTTGCTGAAATATGATACATGAAGAATTCAATTTACATTAAAATTGACAAGTCCAAGTAACACGGACTTTTCTAGTCCAGTGACATCTAAAAATCAATAAACCATAAAAACGCAAGTTATTTGTATTCCTCTTGACTGTTATCCTCCAAAGAAATAGACTACAATGGCCTCCCTGCCTAACTTGACAATATTATTATGATCTCCCACTCTGGTTCCCCATAGATTAGACTCATGATTACCACTCAATTTCCATAACTCCCATATTATCTAAAGTTTTAGAACGTCTTTTGGCAAAACGTCTAAATAGGTTTTGCCGCAGGTAATAAAATGTTTCCTAGTTTGACTTACGGGTGTCATGGTAATATCAAATGATCGTCCCCATAAAATTGATGCCATTTATGCCTGACTCTCTCCTCACTTCAAAATAACTGAGAGATTGAATTGGCTGTTAATTTGAAACTCCATAATCAATCATCTTTCCAAACGTCTTTAAGATTATTTCTTGATTTTCGTAGGATTACTTATTGTGTATTGTTTCTGAACTCCATCTATGAATTTTGCCAAAGAACATTGAGATTGTTGTCTTATTTTCTTTACATTTTAATTATTTTTGCAAAGACATAAAAGAACCTTGAGAATTTAGGTTTGATAACTGAAAAAAATAAATTATATTAACTATGTCCACATATATGATAGTAGTAGAACAGTCACGTGTTTGTAAGTAGGGAAACATGAGCTATTTGCCTCGGAACTCATTCTGAAAGGAAAATTTTGGGATTATATCTCTTCTATTAATGTTTAAATGTTCATTATGCTTTCAAGAGGAGTCGGAAGGAAAAGATTTATTTGGAATTACCCAACAAATCAATGATAGTTGGTATTTGAAATGTTGTCTTTTATTAATGCTTAAATTCAAATAACAAACTATTTCAAAGCTGTGTAGTTCAAAGAAGTTGGTCTCAGTATATCAAACTCCTAAATTATGTAAAATTTCAACTGTTTTTACACTTTGCATGCTATACTCTGTCTGTATATATAAAGAAAAAAATTACAATCCTTGCCAACTTCACGCCTGATACCTTGAGAAAAACAAAGCAGTATCATAATGTAGGGATAGTTAGCGAGATTAAATTGCCTCCAATTTATTTCAATGTCTCCCTTTTCATTCATAAAGTGAAGGGAATGTGTGACAGATTTCTGCTTCACTGTTGTCTTGTCACTTATTTTTACTGTAATGTTTGCTCAATTATTCAGTTTCTGCCCTTCGAGGGACACTGCCGTCAGTGCACATAATGTATGATTTAAGGGTTTTCAGTTTCCCTGGGGTCCATATCTACGTCCTCTTTTTATCCTTCTACCTTGCTTTTGTTCCAATTCCCTTTCTTGAAATATTCTATCCAACATCTACCAACATTTTCTTCTTAGTGTATCAGAGGGGATTTCCCCAGGTTTCATTTTAAAGCTAAATGGCCTCCCTGGCCCTAGCAACGTAACATAATGATAACTAGCAATAAATCATACTAATACAGTACTCACTTTGTGTACCGGTTGGAAAATATCAATGGAAAAAAAAACTATGTCTAAGCAGACATTAAAAGATGTAGGCTATACCCCTTGTTTACCAACTCACACATTTTGGGCTAAGCCATGAAACGATTTGTTGACAACACATCAATAGCAAGAACTAGGTAAGGTCGGAGTAGCTGAGAGGACCAATTTATCTATAATTGGCATGCTACTATCCTTCAGAAAATTAAAACTGACAGGTTTTGAATCCAAGTACTAAAACTTTGATTTCATTGAAACCTTTCCAGATAGCTAAATTATTTTATAAAGATTTTAATGTCCTCCATCTATTATACCAGAAAAAATAAGATTTTACTTAACCATCTTTTCACCTATATAATAGTTAGAATTTAATATTATTCACTTCTTAATACTTCAAATACAATACAATATTTGTAGGTAGTAGGTTGGCCAGGGCACCAGCCACCCGTTGAGATACTACCGCTAGAGAGTTATGGGGTCATTTAACTGGCCAGACAGTACTATATTGGATCCTTCTCTCTGGTTACTGTTCACTTTCATTTTGGCTACACATACACCGAATAGTCTGGCATATTCTTTACAGATTCTCCTCTATCCTCATACACCTGACAACACTGAGAGTACCCAACAATTCTTCTTCACCCAAGGGGTTAACTACTTCACTATAATTATTCAGTTGCTACTTTCCTCTCGTTAGGGGTATAAGAGACTCGTTAGCTATGGCAAGCAGATCTTGGAGAAGGACACTCCAAAATCAAACCATTATTCTCTAGTCATGGGTAGTGCCATAACCTCTGTACCATGGTCTTCCACTGTCTTGGTTAGAGTTCTCTTGCTTGAGGGTACACTTAGGTACTCTATTTTATCTAATTTCTCTTCCTATTTTGTTAAGATATATATAGTTTATATAGGAAATATTTATTTTAATGTTGTTATTGTTCTTAAAATATTTTATTTTTCCTTGTTTCCTTTCCTCACTGAGCTATTTTCCCTGTTGTGGCCCCTGGGCTTACAATATCCTCCTTTACCAACTAGGGTTGTAGCTTAGCAAGTAATAATATTAATAATAATAATAATAATAATAATTACCAATGCAGTTATGGTATTGGTAACCTTATCAAGAATAGTACTCATAAAATCATTGTTTGAAGAATATGATTTGATATGAAATTATTAATCTATAGTTTCGAATAATTATCCAAGCTGAACTTTGTCTTAATCATGTTTTTTTCACTATCTCTTATTAGCACTCTTCTTCCTTCAGATGTTTTTGTTAAGAACACAACATGGTCAAGTTTAAGGTTCAAAGGTGTCTGTTATCTTAATTTCTAAAGATGAAGTTGAATATGCCATTTATTCTATTGGATAATTAAGACTTGAAGGTGAAGAATATTTGAAGCAAAGATATTTTACTTTTCTTTCAGATACGTTTGTTTACCTGCACATTTGAAATCCAAGAGCCGAAACCAGTAAACAAAAACTTTCTAGTGGGCAACCTGATTCCCCCAATAAGATGGGAAGGAGATGAAAGCTGAAGGAACCCTGATGATGCAAGATTAAACTATTCATATCTAAATCAAAGCCGGATAACGGGGATGGAGGCTCTAATATTTAACTGACATAAGTTTAAAGATAAGTTAAAATTCATCATTGAATTGTTTTCAAAAGTTTACACCTCAGTTAGGTGACAGAGTAGTATTTGATATCTATGAAAGGTAGCTTGTGTACAATATAGTGCTGAACATATACTATGTGAAAAAAGTGCAGTATCGCTGAAATTCTTTTGAAAGTGAAATTATTATAAAAGTTCTTTTTGTGAGATGATCATAGATTTTGTCATTACTATACATTATTAGTTTTATATCTGTATACTAATGGGTCATTCTAGCTATACAAATATTTATCAGAAGATAAATTCTCAAAAAGTCGTTATCAGTGAAGCAATAGTTAATGTAAGATTAGATAGTACACTTTCATGGGTCACAAATTTTAAATACTCAACCTCAGGGCCATTGAATGCCATATTTCTTAAACCTGTAGTATGATACTTGTCGATTAATTATTAATTGTATTATTGTCTTAAATTCATAACATTTTATCAAAAAAGAATAATATAGATTATTTGTAAGTCTAGTATTTCACTAACAGTTGCTTAATTACTATAACAGTCTATGCTTGATTTATTTTACAATTTTCCTTCCAGCACTGAAGTAATGCTATTTCTACCAATAGACCAAGACTTCCTGGCTCAAATCTGTGTTTTATAGGTATATTTGGGCGTTTCCTTGTTGGAGGTTTTGAAGATTTGTTCACAAGCATGACTAGAATATCACCATTAGAATTACTTGGTAATTTATGAAAATATATTTAGGAATAGTTTAAAATTGGTAATATTAGCCAAAAGAGGAAATTTTTAGAGAAACTATGAAAAATGTACGATACACACACACACACACACACACACACACACACATATATATATATATATATATATATATATATATATATATATATATATATATATATACATTTATTATATATATTTATATATGTATATATGTTTATATATATATATATATATATATATATATATATATATATATATATATATATATATATATATATATATTTCAATATTTAACTTAGCCGGTGATTATAATAGCTGCAACTCTGTTGCCCGACAGACAACTCTACGGTAAAAACTCGCCAGCGAGCGCTACACAGGTTGCGGGTGTGCCCAACAGCGCCATCTGTCGTACAGATACCCAGTACTCAATGTAAACAAAGACTCAATTTTCTCATCTGTCGAGCTATCGACAAGACGTACTTACTCGCTGTTGCTAAACTGGAGTTTTTTCACAACTAATTGGTGAAGTACTTTATTCTAGTTTTGAGCTTTCGCTATGCAGGTGTTTTATCTTCATCTTAAATCTTGAACTCGTTTTGGATAGATTTAATTATGGTGACAAAGAGAGTATGGACTTTCTTTCACTTTTAAATGGCCGACCCTTCCCTTAGACGGAAGTGTGTTTAGGCTTTTAGTAATTATATCACGTTATAGATTTTCCTCTATATATTTTATATCTCTCCGCCTTTATTAGGCCTCTTCGATTAACTTTCCATTTATTATAAACATATAAAAATAATTTTAATGTTTTGTTTATTTAGACCTTTCCTGAGAGTAGGCGGTCCTAACTTGGAAACCGAAGTTAATCAACGTTGAGCCCTTTATATCGTAATTAGCTTTTAAAGAGCTAAGGATTTAAAACTTTTTAAATGTAATTTTTTATGAAAGAATTTCTTTGATAGTCTTCGTACTGTTTTCAAAGATGAACTAACGTTTAGTTTATTTATGCTACGCAGTTGTTGACGTTCAGGACGTTCAACATGCGCTCTATCGTTACGATAGAGAGAGAGTGTATCACGGTTTCACTTTGCAGTAAGAGTAAATCGATTCTGACGTTTTGTTCATTCTTTCTTAGCTTAAATGTTTTAAATTCTATTTTAAAGGAACTTTTTATTTGAAAAACCTTTCAGTTTTTTCCTTTAGTCAAATAACATGTTTTTTTGACGAAATATAATTGGGCTCTTCTCTTAGGTGCAAAATCAAGAGAGAGAGAGATAGAGACGGAGGGAGAGAGAGGTGAGAAAACGTTCCGTTCAAGCGGGTAACGTTGTTCTCGAGTTACTCTCGTCCCTAGTCGCTGTGCGGGGAGGAAGGATAAAACGTTTTAGTTTTTTATTCTCGTCCCCAGGCTATGTGCGGTGAGAGATTGAAAACGTAGTTATATGAACTAGTGTTTAGTCTCTTTCCCAGCCACTGATTTTTTTATCTTAAAATATGTTTTCTGTTTTTTTGCTGGTATTAATGAGCTTGCATTATACGACTGATTTCGCAATTACTACCTTTTAATGAAGGGTAGAATTGCGTGTTTCAGGTAGAAATCAGTAAAAGTTTCGATTTCAGTGAAATAAGTGCAAAACAGAAAATCAAAGTGATAAAGTGATATGCGCAAAGTGTTACAGTGTTGCGTCCGAGGGTTCGTCTGTTCGTGCCTGTCGTTCACCTAGTCCGGGACCTCTTACATGCTCCCAAGCCCAGGGGAGAAGTAATGTCAAACGACTTATGGGTTCGAGAGGCCTTGACCAACGAACAGACGTTTTTCCCTCTATGGTATCGGGTGTATCTTACCAAGATCTCCCCTACCATAAGACGAGAGAGACGTTGTTTCTCCTCGTCATCCGAAGGCTTTTCGCATAAGAAACCTGTCACAAGGTTTCGAAGCCCTTAAGCGAAAGTCAGTCCTTTCAGGACAGGTCCAGCATCCTGGTTACAACCATTAGGACAGCTCTGACCCTATGCAGTCATCGGATAACTGCTCGCCGCCTAACAAAAGCGTAACACAGACTCCGAGAGTCTTTTTTTGTAGGCAAAGTGTTGTGGTCACAGACGTTACCCTCGTCTCTTACCACAACCATTTCCGTTGATCCTTAATGGGTTGTATGGCAAGACATGCAGTATATGCTTGCCTCCCTTATGGAAGACTATTCTGCCGATTAGTCCGTTGAGTCTAGCCGTTTATCTCATCGATATCCTGGCTTTCAGCCAACCTAACATTCCTTTGTGCTTACTGTTGACGTTGGCGTAGCTTAGTCACGTCAGTCAGGTTGTTTAGAACCACACCCGATGCGGTCTCGTGTGGTTTTTCAGCCGCATTTGGACGTTAGGCCACTTGCTGATGCTCCTGTTGACGTTCAAGACGTTCACTAACAATCGGAGTTGACTTGTTTTGACGCTGTGCGTCAACCTCCGCATTCTAGAGTTGTTTTGACTGCTCAGTCTAGGCAGTCAAAGCAGTCTCGAGTGGACGCTGTGCGTCCTCACGCACCTGTTGTGGTTGACAGTTCAGTTGTTGACAGTTCACAGACTGTCAAGCAGTTACATGACGTTGCGTTCTGGTCCGCTACTAATGCACCAGTGAGTGTGGACTCTGCTTGTAAAGCATTGCCACCACGGTAGGTCTCTCCCTTGCTTGAAACTCAGCTTTTATCGGACAAGGTTCCTGTAGATGAGGAAGTTGCTGTTCCCCCTACTACTGATATTCCCTTGAGGACTCTGTCAGATGGAGAGGAGCCTAAAGCTGCTTAGCCTCCTATGGACTTTAATTAAATCATGATGATTTTTTTAAGGATCTTTGTCCGGATCTTTTTGTAACTGCTGCTCCTCGTTCGCCTAAACGTCAGAGCTTACACTAGGCCTAGCTACTTCGAAGCCGTTGTTTTTAAGCTAGTGCTCTCTCGCTCTCCTAGAGAGCTTTACGTTGGCTAGGCGACTGGTTTTTCACCAGGAGGAGTTTGCGGGATACAGCCTTTGCTTTCCCTTCTTTTAAACTGGTTTATAGAGCGAGAGTCTGATATGACACGAGAGAAGTTCTCGGCTTGGGAGTTCATGCCTCTGCCCAGATAGACTTCTCAATTCTCGTAGACTCTCCCTGGCGCCTGGCCAGGAGACACTCCAAGTTGTTTACAGGTCAACTTCACAGCTGTTATCGAGCCTTTGAAGTTTTGCTGTACAATTATGTCACGCATAACAAGGCTTTCAGGGATGGTAAACGGTACCGCTTCAGTCGCTAACCCCGTCTGTTGCCACACCTTCTCCCGTAGACCCTAAATGGGCTTTGCTGCAAGACATGCAGTCCAAGCTTGCGTCCTTGATAGAGGACTTTAATGCAGAGAAGGTTGCTACCGAACCTTCTGGCCAACAACCTTCCTACCGGTCGGTTGTGCGCCCTGTTGACGCTGAGGTAACCTACTCGCGTCTGCCAGTTGAGGTGGTTCCTCCACCGATGCGACCCAGTGTGGGTTGCCAGCCGCACGTTGACGTTAAGCGACGCTCGGAGGTGGTTGTTGACGTTCAGGACGTTCAACAACCAGCAGAGGTGACTTGTTTTGACGCAGTGCGTCAACCTCAGCAACCCGGTAGGGTGTTGACTGCACAACCCAGACGGTCTAGACAGTCTCGGGTTGACGCTGTGCTTCCTCGCGCACCCATGGTTGTTGACAGTTCACAGACTGTGCAGCAGTTCCATGATATTGTGTCCGGCTCCGTCACGCATCTACCAGTGCGACCGGACTCAGCGAGCCAGACGTTGCCCACTCCGTTGCCGTTTCCTCATCAGTTTTCGGATGAGGAACCCTCTGATGAGGACGTTGCTGAACAACAAGACGATCAGCCCCCAGAATAGATCAAGCCCTGCTATCCATCCAGAAGATGCTGAAGAAGGAACGCTGCTCAGTCAGGCTGTGGATGAGTCTGGTAGGGACGCTGTCATCCGTGGAACAATTTGTGTCACTAGGAAGACTACACCTCCGTCCTCTTCAATACCATCTAGCTTTTCACTGGAAAAAGGACAAGACGCTAGAAGCGGTCTCGATCCCGGTTTCCGAAAAGATAAAGTCTTGTCTTACTTGGTGGAAGGACATTATCAACCTAAGAGAGGGTCTTCCCCTGGCTGTTCAGACTCCCAACCACGTTCTCTTCTCGGACGCATCGGACGTGGGCTGGGGCGCGACACTAGACGGTCGGGAATGCTCAGGACTGTGGAACTCGAGTCAGAGGAGCATGCATATCAACTGCAAGGAGCTGTTGGCAGTACATCTGGCCTTGAAAAGCTTCAAGTCTCTCCTTCGAGGCAAAGTGGTGGAAGTTAACTCGGACATCACCACGGCCTTGGCGTACATCTCCAAACAAGGAGGTACCCACTCACTGACGTTGTACGAGATCACAAGGGACCTGCTCATCTGGTCAAAAGGTCAAGACATCTCCCTAGTAACGAGGTTCATCCAAGGCGACTTGAACGTCATAGCAGATTGTCTCAGTCGGAAAGGGCAAGTAATTCCAACCGAATGGACCCTCCACAAGGATGTGTGCAAGAGACTTTGGGCCACTTGGGGTAAAACCATCCATAGATCTCTTTGCAACCTCGCTGACCAAGAGGCTTCCAATCTATTGCTCTCCAGTCCCGGACCCAGCAGCAATACATATAGATGCTTTCCTCCTAGATTGGTCACATCTGGATCTCTACGCATTCCCACCGTTCAAGATTGTCAACAAGGTACTGCAGAAGTTCGCCTCTCACGAAGGGACAAGGTTGACGTTAGTTGCTTCCCTCTGGCCCGCGAGAGAATGGTTCACCGAGATACTTCGATGGTTAGTAGACGTTCTCAGTAGTCTTCCTCTAAGGGTAGACCTTCTACGTCAGCCACACGTAAAGAAGGTACTCCAAAGCCTCCACGCTCTTCGTCTGACTGCCTTCAGACTATCGAAAGACTCTCGAGAGCTAGAGGCTTTTCGAAGGAAGCAGCCAGTGCGATTGCTAGAGCAAGGAGAGCTTCTTCCATTAGAGTCTACCAATCGAAGTGGGAAGTCTTCCGAGACTGGTGCAAGTCAGTTTCTGTATCCTCGACCAGTACCTCTGTAGCTCAAATAGCTGTTTTTCTCTTATACCTGAGAAAAGGACGATCCCTTTCAGCTCCCACTATCAAGGGCTACA
>NC_090729.1:160849473-160921973 GCF_036898095.1 Palaemon carinicauda | reverse complement strand
CTGTTTTAAAGATATATTTTTTCGGTCTACTGTATTGTGGTATAAAAGGCTTTCTTTAGTATTTTGGCATTTCTGTTGAAAAATGTCTTGCATAGTTCCTCTTGTTTTATGAATTTTCTCTACACAAAGATTGGCTATAGGTAATGCCTTCATTTGTCAAGCTTGCATGATTAAATGCCTTAATTCCAATTTCCTTCAAATTTCTTTTGTAGCACTCCTTGGTCTATGGAGTTATTTGAGGAACTCCTTAGCCATGGATTGTGGAGAAATTCGTGCTCTACATGTTTTCTTGGGTTATTTGGAATACAAATTAGTCTATGCAGTAATATTGGAATTCTTAATCTCTGTAGTTATTCGAGGCGTTTCTTGATTCAAGAAGCTAGCTATTTAGGCACTTATTTGATTTACAGTTTTTAGTATTCCCTCGTTTGAAGAGTTTTATTGTAGCGCACGCTTGTTTATTCAGGACACCACTGTATGGAGTTATTTGAGCCTTATTACTTTGTCTATTCAGTTATTCATGACCTTTTTTGGTCTTTGGAGTAATTCTAGACACTTTTGTCGTTAGTGTCATTTAGAACACATCTAGGAGATCGTCTTAGACACTCATTGGATAATAAAGTGATCTATTAAGTTATATAGAGCACTATATTGCTTGTGGTATTATGTTCTACATACCTGGGTCTAAGGAGCTTTTTTGTGCACTCATAGGATTGAAGATTTCATGTCACTCATTGTTTTCTTGATTCTAATCCGGCAAATCATTGGTTGATTTTGCTCATTCTTGTTTTCAAGAGTTCCAGTTTTATTTTCAATCTTAAGGCTCCAGAGTTATGTGGCATTGCTCTGTGATCTAATTGAAAAAAATCTTTGTAATTGGTGAATTTAAGATTTATACATATTTCTGATAATTTATCTTTTATCTTTTTGTAAGGGGGATATTTAAATGAGAACTTCTGTATCAATGAAATACAAGTTATCTAGCCCATATGTAGCACCTCAAGTTTTTCTTTCTGTTCTATCTGCCAAACAGTCATAAATCTGGCGGGAAATTTGCCTTATCTATTTTTGTTTCTTGAATAAGAAAATATTAAAAGCATAATATTCTGTAAATTTCTTGCATATTGCTAAGGGAAAACCGTATGCAGTAATTAACTTTTGCTTTCCTCGTATTAGAATTAATGTATTCCTCTTTTACCATTCTGTTTTCTAAGGATGAAGACAAACTAGAATCCTTCTTTTGATTTATATGTTAAAGATAAACAATAATATGGTATCTTATATTTCTTATTCCTTGATGCGTGAATAATTCTTAACCATCAGTCAAATTTCGTCCCAATACCCAATCTCCCTTTGACCTTTTGTACTTTGCAACATTTGGCATTCTCTCTCTCTCTCTCTCTCTCTCTCTCTCTCTCTCTCTCTCTCTCTCTCTCTCTCTCTCTCTCTCTCTCTCTCTCTCTCTCTCTCTCAGAGAAATTGAAGAACTTAAAGTGAGTGAAGTAATGGAGAGGCTAGCTAATGAAACTTAATAGATTAAATAACAAAGAAAATGTTGAAATATAGATCAATAAGCGTCCATTCAACAAAAGGATTACGAACCATTGGGTGTGGGAGAATAAAGGTAATAGATTTAAGTTATTGAAAGGCTAGATATGAAATTAAATATATTATCTCAGTATGGATGTAGTGCCATTAGTGTACCTCCAGCGGTCCATTGTAGGCATTGTTTAATGGTCTTTGCAACATTCCTGCTGACCCTACCTACACTTGCACATTCCTTCTGACTCTTCCTGCATTTGCACGTTTCTTCTGCTTCTGACCCTACCTGTACTTGTACGTTCCTCTTGACCATACCTGCACTAGCACGTTCCTTCTGATCCTACCTACACTTACTGATCCTAACCACACTTGCCTGTTTCTTCTCAACTTACATGCACTGTCATGTTCTTTTTGAACATCCTGCACTTGCTCATTTCTTTAGATCCTACCTGCATTTACCCGTTCCTTCTGATCCTACCTGCACTTGCCGTTTCCTTCTGATCCTACCTGTCCTTGCATGTTCCTTCTTATCCTACTTGCACTTGGCTGTTCCTTCTGATTCTACCTGTACGTGGCCGTTCCTTCTTATCCTACGTGCACTTAAACGTTCCTTCCGACTCTACTTGCACTTTTACGTTCCATCTGACCCTACCTGCACTTGCATGTTCCTTCTGACCTTGCTTGCACTTTCTTTCTTACCCTATCTGCACTTGTTCATTCCTTATAACCCTACCTGCACTTGCACATTCCTTCTGACCCTACCTTGTTTTGCACTTTCCTTCTCATCCTACCTGCTCTTGCACTTTCCTTCTTATACTACTTGCCCTTGTACATTACTTCTGACCCTACTTGGGCTTGCACTTTCCTTCTTGTCCTACTTGTACTTGCACGTTCCCTCTTACCAAGACTGCACTTTTTTTATATCCTTGTACTTTAACTCTGTACCCGCTTCCTTTCTTCCATTTTTCTGTTGAATCTCTCATCTCTTACTACAGTGTAACTGTAGGGATATCCCCCAGTTGCAGGTGGGCACGGAATGACCCCACAAGCCCCAGTGCTGAATTTTATAGCCAAAATTCCTAAAGCAAATCCAATCCTAAATATACCCTGAACTATGGATGATTGGCAGTATAAAAGTGTGTTGGTGAATGAAAGAATAAGCTACAGTATATCGATTAATGGAAATATAAAATGTAAAATATGTCATGAAATATTGGTGAAATGACGTAGAGTCCAGCTCATTAGATATTTGTGAATTAAAATGCATTTGTAATAAATATCAACGATATTAAAGGTTATAAGTTCAGGTTTGTATCATGGATTTAACGTAAACAAGTGTTTTTGATAAAGTGTTTGTAATAATTTGGTAAATAACAGAAACCTATGGCAGGTCAACAACTAATACTTTAATTATTTATTCATAAATCACCAACTATAGGTCTATGGCATGAAATAAAAGAATCTAAATGGTGTGACTGTTGACTGATATTAGAAAGGATCATTCGTTAATTAGGAGTTATAGAGGGCTATCGCAGGAAGAAGCTGATTACTGATAAACTTCTGCAGTGAACTGCATTGTTAGATGAACACTTTAATTTCTTGGGTCCATAAAACCTTTTTGTAAAATGTTTCTGTATAGATAAGGGAGGGAGAAGAGTTTGGAATCAAGGTTATGTAGATAACAGTGGATTTGTGGTTATGTATGAAATAGATAGGTAATAAACTAGATTGGCCACTCCAATGTAAGGAAGTTCTTTTATTTTCCAGGTACTTTTAAGTAGTTTGATAATATTCTCTCTCTCTCTCTCTCTCTCTCTCTCTCTCTCTCTCTCTCTCTCTCTCTCTCTCTCTCTCTCTCTCTCTCTCTCTCTTTGTGGGGGGTGGGGTGCTACATGAATATACCTTGAAGAATAATATGCTAATTGTTAAAAGTAAAAGGAAATTTTATACACATTTTTAGATAATATTGAATTATGGAGAAGTTCTCTTTTATTTCAACCCGATGCTCACTTGCAATTTCAGATCTCCCACTCCCCATCCTTGATCCTTCCTTTATGCCAAAATTGGAAATGTTATAAAAACCAAAACAAAAAGACTTAGCCTTGTATGGCAGATGAGTCTCCCACTGCCCCCTCCTCTTTGAGCCTCAGCATTTGCCATTTTATTCCTCACCACAAAAAGGGCTAAAATATTCATGAGGTAGATCCTGATCTTAACTAGAGCAATCAATTGTTCTTTTAGACTGTTATTTTATTCCCCATGTACAGAACTTGTTCATTCTATCACTGGTGTCATGAGAGCAGTAGATCAATGTGGTATCTTGAATATATTGTACTTGTCAAATGCCGACAGTCTGAACTGGTAAACAAGTTGGACTTAGTCTGCTTATTGATCCAGCAGTCTTGTTACTGCAGGTTTTCTCCTGCCAGCTAAAGTCATTATAAATTTTGTCTTTAATATGCCATTACAGTATTAACTTGCTCAAAAGCCTCATTATTTGAATTTGTAATTGTTCATTAGATTTTAGAATTTTCTATAAATGACCTTAAATAATGTATTCAAATCAAATATTTCAGAATCTTTAAGAAGGTTGTGTTGTAGGAGGTTATAATGTCAAATGTACAGGTTTTGGTACTATCATTTTCATATCTATCAAAGTTGTATACACTTGTGTCAATGACAAAACCATCAAATTTGTTATGAACTGTGTAATGTAAGTAGTGGAAATTCTAATGTATAAGGGTCGTAATTCAATTTGCTTCAAACCTGTTTGTGCTCTTTTTGAAGTTAATAGTAACTCTTATTTATATTTTTTTCTTAAAATCTTCAAGTTCAAGTATAATTAAAATGCCGTATTAAGAATTAATGATAATTGTACTTTACGTAAGTGTTTCAAGGAATTGGGTAAGAAGGTCATTTTTAAGTCCTGCATTTCAGAGCTTTTTATTAAGGCGAGATACGTAGGCTCTCTGAAAAGGTGCACAGCTCGGTTCATAAATTCCATTTTGTTTCTTGTCTCGTGTCATTTGTGCCTATGACATAAAGAAGGGATAAATAACACTTTAATCATTTTTAGATGAATGGTGAAATAAGTTCTTAAATACAGAATCTTGTTGTTGACTGGAAAGCTGTAGGTTTGTGTTGTTTAAAGGATGTGGAAACTGATTTGGTATGAAGAATAGGTTTATAATTCATGGCAAACATCTTCTCAGGTTTGTGTGTTTCAAGTGCGAATTTCTAGGATTTATGGCAAAGAATTTTTTATTTCCTTACATTGGTCAATGTATGAAAGTTCTCCATTTCCATAATAGTGCTTAGTTTACGTATCCTCATAACCTGTGTTTTAAAGATGCATTGATTTCTGTGTAGCTTTTTTCGTGAATGCAATATTGATGTGCAGAAATAATCCTCTCTTAAAACAGTATCCTTCCTTTAGGAAAATTCATAACATAGAGACGTGTTAGATTTTTTACACTTACAAATTTCACAATAATTGGAATATCATACTCAAAAGTTCTTTAATGCCCTAAATATGAATAATTCATAATCCACTTTACTCCTTTTCCGAGTCCCCTAACCATCTTTATAGTTAGATATCTTGACAATATTTGCAGTTGAATGTAGGAATCGATTTGCAGTCTTAAGAGACTTTAAGAGACGAACAGAGAAATAATGAAGAATGGTGTGATATTAAGAGAGCATATATCAGTCAGTTGGTAGTGAAGTGTTGGGACATGCAGTTACAAGGAGAAAACCGTGGGTATCAAATGATACTTTGGATACTTAAAAAAAAAAAAAAATAAGACAAATTGATTGTTGAAAGTTTTTGAGGAAGCAATGAAAACTATAAGGTACAGCATGCTAAGTATTCCAGTATCGATAGTGAAGTCAAAAGAAAAGCTTGAAATGAATGGAGAGAAATTTAGACAGGAAAGCAGATGAAGCTGATAAAGCTATGAATTCAGGGAGTGGATATGGTGTAAGAATTGCTAATACAATTATTAATGAAATCTCTACTGTGGCAAAGAAGAAGAAACATATACCCATCAAAGAGGGAAATGGATCTATTATAACAACAGAAAGTGAAGAAAGGCAACATTTAGTGAGGTCATGAATAGAAGATATGAAGGGAATATTTTGATTGATATACCTGAAGCTGCTGATGACCTTCATGTACCAATGAATGAATTCAATGTGTTTGAAGTCAAATCTATAATTAAAAAATCTAGAGCTGGAAAGAACCTGGGTACGATGGAATAACTACTGAAATGATAATGGCCAAAAATGAGGTGACTCCCAGAATACTTACAAGATTATTTTGTAGAACGTGGCGTGAAGAGGTAAAACCTGATGAATGGGAACTAGGAGTGTTAGTGTAAATGACCCCACCCACCCCCCCCCCCAAAAAAAAAAGAAAAAAAAAAAGAGAAATATAACTGATTGCAGTGATTATAGAGGCATTACACTTGCGTCAGTTGTTATGAAAATTTATAGTATGCTCATATTAAAGAGACTATAGAGAAATATTGATGAAAAGCTGAGAGATGAACAAGCAGGATTTCGAAAAGGTAGAAGTTGTACTGACCAAAATTTATGATATGTGGTACAGCAATGTGTAGAATATAGAAATCTACTTTTGATGGCATTTGTGGACTATGAAAAAGCCTTTCAAAAGTGTTCACCTGCCAATTTTGTGGAGAGTCCAGCGTTACTGTGGAGTTCCTCTTAAATATGTAAATTTGATTGTCTGTTCATGAGCATAGCAAATGCAAAGTTAATGTTATTTGAGTCCTATCAAATGGATTTACAGTGAATAGTTGAGTACTCCAAAGGAATGGGTTGTCACCTATGTTGTTTGTCCTCCTCATGGATTTTGTAATGCATAGAACAATTGTGGATGGTGGAGAAGGATTGGACTGGATTGGTAACAAGAAATTAACCGACCTAGTGTAAGCTGATGACACTGTCCTTCCTTATTAGCAGAACACCACAAGACTTGCAAAGCTTGCTTACCAGAATGCATGAAATATCACATGAGGTTGGCTCAAGATAAATAAAAGAAAGACAGAGGTGAGAACGGAAAATTACTATTGCTTGCTAAGCTACAACCCTAGTTGGAAAAGCAGGATGCTATAAGCCCAGTGGCCCCAATAGGGAAAATAGCACAGTGAGGAAAGGAAACAAGGGAAAACAAAGTATTTTAAGAACAGTAACATCATCTCCTATGTAAACTAAAACCTTTAACAAAACAAGAGGAAGAGAAATAAGATAGAATAGCGTGCCTGAGTGCACCTTCAAGCAAGAGAACTCTAACCCAAGACAGTGGAAGTCCATGGCACAGAGGCCATGGCACTACGCAAGACTAGAGAACAATGGTTTGATTTCGGAGTGTCCTTCTCCTAGAAGAGCTGCTAAAGAGTCACTTCTACCATTACCAAGAGGGAAGTGGCCACTGAACAATTAAAAGTGCAGTAGCTAACCCCTTGAGAGAAGAATTGTTTCGTAATCTCAATGTTGTCAGGTGTATTAGGACAGAGGAGTATATGTAAAGTATAGGCCAGACTATTCGGTGTATGTGTAGGCAAAGGTAATATAAACCGTAACCAGAGAGAATGATCCAATGTAGTACTGTCTGGCCAGTCAGAGGACCCCAAAACTCTCTAGTGGTATTATCACAACGGATGGTTGGTGCCCTGGCCAACCTACTATGTACTATGTAATGAAAGATGAAATATCATTGGGAAGTGAAAGGATTAATGAGGTGGACTCATTTAAACATTTAGGAACTATGATTTAATACAGGATCTTTAGAATTTGAGTTAAATGAAAGATTGGAAAAAGCAAATCAGACAATGGCTAGGTTAAGTAAAATTTGGAAATCAGATCACCTGAAATTACATATAAAAATATCCAACAGATTTTGTAGATTTGAGAACAAAGCCCTCAGAAGAATATTGAGAGTTAAATGGCAGGACAGGATTAGAAACAAAACTATGAGAGATTACCGAAGTGCCATATGTGGATGAGATCATGGCGAGTGGTAAATGGGAATGGTTTACGTATGACGCTCGCATTCCCCAAGAGAGATTAGTTCACCAAGCTTTCAACAGGTCTCCACAAGGCACTAGAAGAGTTAGAAGACCCAGGGCTACATGGCTGAGGACTATAAATAGTGAAGTAGGAGATGATGAATAGAGAAGCATTGAATTAAGAGCTCAAGATAGAGATGACTGGCGAAATCTAACCGAGGGCCTTTGTGTCAATATGCGTAGGATGAGATGATGATGATGATGCATTTAAATTGTCTCAAGGTTTTAATCTTGCCGAAAACAAAGGACCCACTACTGACCTTGTAAGTAATTATTTTTGTGCTCACACCCTACGAGGATGCCATTGATTTGCTTGTTTGCCCTTGAAGGGACCATCAGTACTTATTCGGACTAGATAGTTTTAGTATTAAATTTGGAATTATAAGATTAGATTAAACATTTTCGGCGGAGCTGCGAAAGTAATGAAAATAGAATATGGTTTGATATTGCATAACATATCTACCTTAGTGTTACATTATTTTTCACGACATAGTGAAATAGGGTAACTCGCACCTCACCCTCCCTTCTCTCTCAAAAAAACAAGAACGGAGTACTGTCATCAGTGCATCTCACAGGGTCTTAACAGTGCTCCTTCAGGATACTGTAGCTGCTCTAGCTTTATAGCCTTCAACTCTACCACCCCCTTCCTTGCCTTCAGTCTTCCGTCTTACTGTCGAAGCTCTTATAAATTTTGTTTCAAAGCACCTGCATGGTTTCCCCCTGGTTGTACTTAGATGTTGAATGACCTCATAAACCCAAGCGCTAGGCTACATTCTTAAATTTAATCCAATTTCCCTCTTTTAAAACACTAATAACGTGATTCCCCGTCAGAGAATGTTTTTTTTTATCTTGCTGCTAACAAGATCAATTGTGTTTTTAAGCCACTTTTACTCTCTAAAATGGTTATTCATCGCACATTTGTAAAGCAAAAAGATTAGAATCCGGTAAATTTTGACCCTTTATATCAGTATCTGATTTAATTGTTATGAGAATTTGTAAATATTGAATGTTGGGACTTGGTGCCATGAAAGTGTTAAGAATTTCACTACGAGGAATGAGGGATTGCTGCGCTAGTATTGAGTGGTTGATGTGAGATTCTTATGGAGAAATTAGATTGTTCTTTTGCCTAGTTCCTTTCAATGGAGCATGTCCGAAGGTGGACAAGGGAAGTCTTGTTTTTTTGGTAGTGTTTTCTTACAGAAGTCACACTGAAAGGGTTTTAGTTACAGCTTTTTGTAGATGGTTAGGGATTAGGATTGTAGTTTTTCCATCTAGAATTATGATGGGTTTTGCATTACAATTTACGTAGCCTAGTTTCTGAAGAAATTTCGTTCAACTATGTGGAAAGGTGAAAAATATCCTCTATCCATTTATCAAGTACAACACTTAGTCAGTCAGCTCAATGGCAAGCTTCAAACTCGAGTTTCTTTAAAACAATCTTTTTCCAAGAGTGTAGAATCATCAGCTTTAGTAAGCAGAGCGTAAAAAAAAATGGTATTTTAAGTTTTTGAAATAGACCATTATAATCTTAAAAACTGTATTAGATTAAAAGTATCGCTTGAAGTTTTAGTATATCATTGAATTTTATAGATTTTCTGAGATAACTATGCGTTTAACTCAAAAGTTTAGTGTTTTATATGAATTTATGTAAAAAATAAAATCTTTTAAGAGCAATTCATTTTCTCTATTTTAGAGTTTTAAAATCACCGAAAAGTAAATGATAGATTATATTTTTCTTTTTGTTCAGAGGTGTTTGAGTTTGATGCTTCACTCATTATAAGTATATTCTGTATTTTCCTAAAAAGGAATATCTTATATAGAAGTTATAATTCTTGGTCCTGTGTTTCTTTATAACGAAAACGATTCTAGTGTATTTTTATTCTGAATACAACGTGTAATGAATTCATCATTATTAAATGTCACCATGTTGGTGAACTGCCGGGTATTATAGATAATTCAGTATTTAATAATCTAAAGATGTAATTTCCTTCGTTGGTAATTTTTTTTCAACCATCTTACATTGAAAGGAATTTGGGAGATTTAGAGATGTTTATTTTCCGAGCAATGCTAAAATCCTATCTATTATTCAGTATATGACCATCTTATTCCGGTTTTCAGTAGAGAATATCATACTCCACGAATGTGATCTCCACTTACCTGTCTCTTGTCTGAGCTCATTCTGATAACTTTATAAAGGCATTTTAAACTTCATTTCAGGATGGGTTAATCTAAAGTCTGTTAAAAGCTAAAATTTAGAGTATCAAATTATTTTAATTACCGGTACTAAAAATAGCTTGATCATCAACTATTTGAACCGTAACTTGTAGTGATAAATTAAATTACACAGGACCTGCTAAAACAGGTTATAAATGATAAAGGTCATCTACTGAGATTATTGGCAGAAGATATCTTAGTCAGGTACAAGCAGAGAATACTATAGTAAGAGCTTATAAGATGAGGACTGTGTTATAAATAATTATAAGACAGTGATAGTATATTAAGGGCTTATATGTTGAGGACAGTAACAATGGATTATAAGCTGAAGATAGTATATTAAAGGTGGGAAAAGCATCTAGTGGAGTTGACTTTATCTAATTCTATAGGCGTATAAGACATACTCCTATTTCTAGGAGTCTTGTATATTTTTTGGGCACTAGTTTCAGTGGATTGTCAGTAGGCGTTATATCAGCTCTGAATTAAGACTTCATTACCTCAAACTGTTGGCAAATATTCAATTAGCATCATATGTGGGCTATCATAACTGTTTATCTACATGTACCAATTTTCATTAGTTTTTTTATTTTGTTTAATTGGTGTTGTTAGCTAAGTGTTTTGGCTTAAACTCGCTTTCCATGGTTGCTCTCTCTAGGGTTTGCATTTGAGAACTTATTACAGAACTAAAGTGATTTAGGTGTCCACGTGTAAGATGAATGCGTACTTCGGTCCGATCTGACTGTCTGCTGGGAGAAGTAGCAAGGATGGTCAGGGCAGTAGTCTTGCACGGCTCTTCTCTTTTACCCGACTCAATCATGTGCATTAAATGGGACGAGACAGGGAGGCATCTTGGCATTTGTGAATCTTGTCTGCTTTTGAGAGAGCTTCAGATGTCTGTAGTAATGGATTGTTCTGAAATTGTATAAAGGCATGAAAATTACTTAATTACTGCTTTTAGATTCCGTGTTTGTTTTTCCTTCTAGAAAGAGTAATAAGTTTTTTGTCTAGCTCCATAATTTCATGTTTCATTAAAAAATAACATAAATAGGGTCACTTAAAAATGACATAAATGTTTTAACTTGTAACTTAATGAGAGCTCCAAACTATTCCTGAAGTCTTTAGATTACAATCCTGTTATCATTGTTTGTAAAATTATCAATAAAATGTTAAAAAAAAAGGAAGGAAAAGGAAAGCATTCAAGGGCCTAGTAACATTGCCTCCTCAGAAGAAAACTTTGCATTAAGTTCCTTGTTACTAGGTGGGACAGGGGATGGCCTTGGTGGGCTTTCCTTTTCCTCCATTTTTTTTTTTTTTTTTATTAATAATTTTATCTTTCTATTAGAGAAATCACTGCTTACTTACACAGTCATGAAATATGTAACCTTAAATTCTAAGCTTCAAATGCACCAACCAGTTGTTCAAAACAGAAAATGGACACTGATGGGAAAAACAAAGAAAACGAATCCTTTGTCATTCTGTGCACTATATTGGATGAAGGGAGACTCACTTAAGAGCGTTTCTTGATCGAATCATGAGCTTAATACATGACAAACGTTAAGTTTTCTTTGAATCTAAGATATTTAAAGCTTTCAGAAAATGGGGTTTCATGAATTTGATGCATATGTGTCATTGTCTCATGGTGTTTGTATTTCCATTGTATATAACTACACTGAAACCTGTCATGTTTGACATTCAATCTTCTACAATAAAAGTCTTTTAAAGAATTTTATAAGTTTTTCTCCGCCTATATTGTGTTAATGGAAAGATTTAAATGTAGGTATTCTTTTGGATAAAATTCAGAGGCTTTTGTGGAATATTAACAAATGGAAATAAGGCCATTATTATCATGACTTTAGTAAGGGAAAAAAATCTACTTGACAAACTGCTGGATTAAGAAGTGGACTTATATCCAAAATGTAATACCAGACAGTTCGTCCATCTTGACTTTGAATATATCATGAAACACTTGGTACTGCTGCTGTTCTCATACCCCAGTGTGGGAGTGAACGACCTCTGTAGGGGGGGGGGGGGGTGCCAATAACAGTCCAAATAGAGAAGTGACTAGTTAGAACAACGGACTACTTCATGTGCTTTTTGGCCCATTTTTTCGTGGGGAATAAGGCATTTGCTGGTACTTCAAGGGGTAGGGGGCCGATTAAGGAGAACACTCTGTCATACGAGGTTTAGTATAGGAATTAAGTTTTAGTATTCAATTTTCTTTTTTTTTTAATTTTTTTTAATCCTTTTCTTTTTGTGTAGCCTACCAGGTTAACTAATTAAAGATTTTGATATTTTTACATGTTTTTATTTTATTCTTATTATCGTTTTTACAATGTTTGAGTATGGTAAACATATCTTGAATATTTCAGTAATAATAACTTTTATTCAAGTGAAAATTACTTTGAACATTTTGTTGTAAATAATAGGTGCTGCTTGAAGAGGTACATTGTACAATTGGTAAACAATTCTTGATACAAGAGATTTTCCTGAATTTTTCACGAAAAGACAGTGGATGGCACAAAACATTTATATACTATTCCATTGATTTCCAAATTTTGGGGCGACTACCTTTACAAGTTACACGTTTAGCACTGATCTCACTTTTTTTGCCATAAATTAGCATTCAGAACCCTTGCCCTTATATATCTTGAAGTATTTTCGTCCATATTTTCATAATTATGCAATTGAATTATTATTTACAAAATATTGAAAACTATCATTATAATTATAACTAATGTACATTTATGAGTTTTATAAACATCTGTCTCCAAGTTTTAATTATTATAATTAAGATTTGTATATAACAAAATTGTAAATGACAAAACTTGTTTTATTGTATATAAAAAGCACCTGGTTTTAAAACATTTCATATCCACCTAATAATCCTTTTTACTTCTTTTATATGAAGGTATTTTAGATTTGCAAAGCAATTCTATCTCTAAAACCTTGGATACATTTAAAATATACAATCAACATTTCTTTCACAAATGAAAATTTCAACCACAACATTACCCACTGAATCTATAAGCACTTTATAAGTACTGGCCTATAAATACTAATTCAAAATGCTGTTGAAAGTTATCTCCCAAGAATTCACTAAATTTTCAGAAACCCCAAAAATCTTTCTTTGAGCTTCCCAATAGGTAATTATTCCTCCCATTGTCCTAACAAATTGATCACGACCCCCGGGTGCAATTCCTAACCCCTTCAAGTTTAACCTATTTATCAAGAAATGTTCACTAATTATTAATCTTAACCTTTTCATCAAGTATAACTAGTCTTTCAGGGGTGATCTTGAAGTTTTACATTAAATACAATCTTAGAACATCTACTTTAATATTCTATGAATGATGATTTGAAACTATTTCAATGATGTCTTCCCTCTCTAAAGTCTATCACAACTCGAATTGAATTACTATACCTTTCATGAAAAATTTAATATAAAATTTATTTGTAAAATGCTCTATGAGATATATTCTACGCTTGAGTAAGAAGCAGTTAATTGCAGTTTATACATAAAGAATATGCAAAGCTTAAAACCAGTTGACAAAAGACACTATCATTTCAATAGCCATTTGGTCATTCTAATGTTTAGAAACAAATTCCCGTTCACTAGAAGGATATATAAATAAGTTCTACTGCAAACAAGCATTCGGAATGTCATACGTGACCAGAATAATCAAAATTTGGATATTTTAGAAAACATTCATTTAATGAAAAATATTTACTTATTTGAAATATTTTGATTTTTTGTTGTTGTGTATATAACCTTATTGTAATTGAGAGAGAGAGAGAGAGAGAGAGAGAGAGAGAGAGAGAGAGAGAGAGAGAGAGAGAGAGAGAGAGAGAGAGAGAGAGAGAGAGAGAGAGAGAGAGAGAGAGAGAGAGAGAGAGAGGACTCTAAAGCTTAGAAATACTATTCAAGACCTAAAATATAGGGATTCCCTTGTTATAAAAATTATTCTATTCATGACTTTCCTTGCTTCCCGTTAAACACTATATGAACTAGTTGCTTGCAAAACATGGAAAACACTTTAATAAATAAAGTGAAATCTTTACAAAGCATAGGCCTACCTGGTTCTCCCTTGGTTTTACTGAAATATATGAAAAAATTCTAGTACTATGATATTTTCAGTTAAGGAGTGTCATTATTGCAAGAGGGAAGGATAAATGACAAAAGCCAAATTCAATAATTGGTATTTATTTTTTTTTTACCTTAAATCACAGAGGCCATATTCATCAATTAGTAATTTTTTTACTTTACTATATTTATAACCCCAGTATTTATACGTGTCAATTGCTAGAATATGATAAAGATATTCTTCCCCACCTGCCCTTTAATAAATAACGTGACTGAAAAGCAATGGCAACATGTGGCTATTAGAATGCCAACCTTTTTCTTTAGTTTAATAGCGACTCTCTTGAGCACATGTGCTAATACCTTTCAAGTGATTTCAAGTGGACATAGGCCTACTATAGATTTGACGTGTAAAAGAAAATTCAATGACAGTTGTTAATAATTAGATGACATTTAGGAAAAAGGAAATGGTGTACTGAAGAAAACCAAATGATTTTCGTAGTTGGAATAACTAGTTGTAGGTTATATTCACAAGCAATTTATGTAATTTAATGTAAAGTGTTGAAAGAATTTTAATCAATTGCTAAAAAGGTCACACATTTAGATGACTTGTTTACAGAACTTTACACAATTCTACAAATTACAGTATATGATCTAGAATTACTGTAACCCAGCCACTGAGGGGGGCAAGCCAGCCTCAACTTGGTGCCGGTCCCAAGACCTGGTAAATGGGAAGGGTTGGCGACAAGGTAGGCATGCGAACATGAGAAATTAGCCGAAACCAATATGGCCAGTGGAGATTGTGAGATTAGAATTAATGCTAGGGCATATATATGAAGAAGTGTGGGACAGAGGTAGATGGAGAACGCTGGACAGAAACATTGACCACACAAAGTGGGAAAAGATGCAGACACAGATGATGATGATGATCTAGAATTACTGTATTTTAAGAGATTCAGAGGAATTGGACATTTTATTTAACATTTCTTAGACTTAACTAGTTTTTAATGTTCAATGTCCTCCCTTTTCAGACAAATTTAAAATACATATAAAACCAATTCATCTAACATTACCTATAACAATTCCAGCTATATCTGTATTCGCTAACTAGTTTGCAAGCACCTAAAATAATTAGATAATTATGCTTATTTGATATCAAATAATAATTAGGAAGTGGCAATCTGAATTTTAATTACAAAAAAAAAAAAACTTATAAATGTTGATCTGGCCTAATTTTTCAAGTTAAATGTGTGTTTAGAATTCACTAGAAAAATATTATTACATAAATGCATAGAACTAAAATAAAAAATTAGCTTTATATGCACTGACTCTGCAAAGATTAAGAGCAAATAAAATACTTACTACTACAGTACACTGATTAAAGTTAATAGCTTTAATGATTAAATTTACGGCTTCCAGAAATAAACTTGTAAATAACCTAGAAATATCATTCCTATAAAAATTTATATTTACTGTAACTTGACTTTTTATTTTCATCTTCAATTAGTGATTGCCATTGAACTATGAGAGATAAATGGAGTGACCATTATTAACACCCAACCCCCTGAAATCTCAATACAGTAAACTCTAGTAAATTGAGCATCAAGATATTTGTAGTACTGCAATGATATTTCTCATAAGGGTATTTCAATACTCCAGAAAAGTTGTGAGAATTTGCTGGTGCTCCTTTTTCAGTAATAAATCCCTGATTATTTTTTGCTAGGTGCTCTTTTTTTCTGTAAGTAAATCCCCGATTATTTGTTGCTGATCTTCATCTTGTCAAAGTTTTCTTCTCAATGATTCTGTCTGAAAAATAAATAAAACATGTTAATTGTACAGATATATCAGTCTTATTACATTTTTTACAGTGCACTTCAATATCAAGACTACTTTTAGTGACAATTTGCATGATAAAATTACAAAGAATATAAAATATTATAAAGTATTAAATATGAATGTGGAAATAATGACAAACTAGACATGCTCATGAAATTTATAATAGCAAATATTACAACTGAAAGTATGTCCCCTGAAGTGGATAAATATTACCTCCTAAATCCTAACAAGGAAATACTTCACTCCAAAAATTGAATGGCCAGCCTCTAGTCATCCACTGACTAACAGAACTTCCCCTACCCAACTTTCTTCAAAAGGTACTTAATAAACATTAATTCACTGAATAAAACATTTTACCTTACATCACAACGGATACCTGGTCAAACCCACAATACTCAAATATTTATATAAAAAAGCTATGTATCAATTCTGAGCAAAAATAGGATTTACTGACAGTAAGAGTTTCAAGTGTGTGTTATTTAGTATAAAAGTTTAGTGCTGTGTACTGTAGCCTATATGAGTAATTAGTGGTGTTTTCACTCCTAAAAACAAAAAAACTACCAACTTCTTCCTAAATTTATCGGGAAAATGTATCATTCTCGTCATTGAAATGAAACTTAATTTTCATTATATATTGCATGGATCCTCCATAAACTAACTCCAGCTATCCTAAATCAATCATTTATCAAGGTGGATTTTCTGGTTAACCTTCAGTCAATGAACCACTTTGTTCTATCCATCTTTCTTATCTTACCTTAAATTGTGGGAAAACTTCTCACAATCTCCGACTCACTAACCAAGTCTCGGTTAGTTCATTGTCAAGCATGTTCAACATTATTGTTTTTGACTTGCAGGGTATACTTCATCCATGGACTAACATCCAAAATTATTAAACTAACAACCTGGTAATACCGGAGTCATATCTTAACGTTCAGAACCTCAACACATGTCTTTTGCTCTTGATTAACCAACGCTACCTAAAATCAAAGAAAAGTCGATCCAACGTTTTCATCGATTATATAATCCTGCCTTTACCCAACATTGGCTGCCCTATCCTATCTTTGTCCATTGACTGACCTATAATTTTCTGCTTAAATTACTAATCATGTTTCATATTAACTGATAAATTAATTATTGTTTTGATTATTATAGTACGTTTACTTCACCGAATCTTTAGCAATAGTCGGCATAACTCATAATTGCAAGCTCATAGTATTTAGTGCTTTGTACGAATCTAAACTTCAGGCTATATAGTGTACCCAATAAATTAGTAGCAAACTATAGCTTAGATTAAGCCATCTATCCTACAACCATAAGAATGAATAAGAATATCATCATAGGATGAGGATTTAAGTCTTTTACTGTATTCCCCTTTGTGATTTAGAAGTACCGTATAACTTTTACAGATTTCTGTATTGATAGTAGGATTGTAAAATAATTTTTTTATATATACCCATCAGTATTATAAAGCATTGAATAAACTGTATGACATTGCTTTGACATGCAACTTTAACTAAAATAAATTATTACAGAGCAGCTAAATAAATAGCTGTTACAGTTATAAGAAAATTAAACCCCAATTTTTAAAGACAGTTAAAATATCAAGCAAAATATGCATGGTCTAATATTCAAGCAAAATATGCATAGTCTAAGAAAGACTTAAGGCAACAAACTAGAGATACTTCTCTTAAATAAAAAAAAAAAAAAAAAGTACATGATTATTAACACATCAGGGCGACAGATGCTTATCCCAGAATTTTATCACTGAAGAATTGAATTCCTCTTTAACTTGGAGATTCAGCTAGTGGTGATCTAGCTTGTAGGGTCCAGCAAATAGACCTAGCACCACTATTTACAATGCACAAAAGGTGCAAGAACACTTATTTCAGGTACAGAGACACCACCTATATGTGCTTGCTGATTTTTCTTTCCATAAGGTACCATCATTCACAAGAGGCTAGCACTACTCTCTCTCTCCCATGTAAGGCAGAGAAAGGAAGAACATTGTTTGCCTTCACTGGTTCACACAGGCCGATGACAACATACTTGCATGGAAAGACAGGAACTCTTAAAAGTGACAGCAACCAGGGTTATAATCTCAGGAAAACATTGAACGAAAGGGGACTGGCAGCAACTTTTCCAAATACACAATGCAGGGGTTTCCTTTGACAGAAGTACATTGAGCCTAAGAGTAAACCATTGCCTAAGGTTTGTTATTGTTATTGTCATACAGCTACACTAGCGAGGGAGACCGCACACGGTAGTACTATCAGTCAGCACGATTCCCCCACAGCTATCCCACAACTACAATTATTAGACATAACGGCAAAACTTTGTCTTCCTTAAAAATTCTTGCAAAAATGCTTTGACCACGATCAGACCTCTCAAAATCCTCAAAAAAAAAAAAAAAAAAAAAAAAATTATACCTGCCAGATTTGGATACTGGGAATACATCTCAATTTTCTGCTGGCTGAAAATTAAATGTGAGCTCAGTAGGCTGTCGGGAAGGCACGGGCTTGCCCACCAGTCGGCAGTAACTACCACTGCCTCGTTAAAAGCACATTCCAATTAAGGGATGAAGGTTTGTATTCCTGTAAGAAAGAACAATGCATGATGGATAGCCATCGTTACAAAAAACAATGGAGTGGCAATGCTGTCAGAAGTGAGATAAAAGGAAAGCAGTCTTAATGCCATAGTCGAGTGTCAATAGTTCAGGCTAAGAATAGCAATATTAGATTTCAAAAATAAGCTTACCAAACAAAATCTGAGTGCTGGTATTTTAGTGTTATTCATAATAAATCTCTCCTCAGTTATAAAAGGTTAGACTATCACTAAAAGATGATAAAGCTTGAGTAAATTGATTTTTAGCAATAATGCAGAGCGATAAAATCTTCAAATAGCTAACCATTCTAGTTCTAATGTTACTTTATACACTTCTTTGCTTGGCCCAGCATAGTTGCCTGTGTGTCAGCCTGGAAATATCAACTGTATTTTCCTTCTAATCTTGCTGAATACAATGGACTGGATTTATGGATTTGGGTTATATAGCCCAGCACTGAGGCCTTTGAGATCCTTAAATGACTAAGTGAACCTACAGGGAAAACCTTGGTTAGAGGTTAGCAGAGAGAAGACACCAAGATTTCAGAAAGGAGCCGATAACATTAGTATGGTAGAAGGATTTACAGCAAGTGCAGTAAGGGGCATGGGGAAGGCTGCAAAGACCCTTTAGTAATGCCTATAGTATCCCATGGGAGGTCCACTGATGACTTTTAACCCGTATGGGGATCGTCACCATGGACATGATATACTTTACCAGCCTGGAAGCTATTTAACTCCTATAGACAAAGTTTGACCGAGTTTAGTACCAACGTGGAGACATTGGTTTTCAACTTTGCCTTGTTAAGGAGTGAGGAAATCATGGGGCTAAGTTAGACTTTGTAGCTCTCGTTTGTTGGTAGATTTATGCCCTACTTTTAGTTTTTGTGCTACTAACATTATCGCAGCTAATTATCTAGTAACTACTGTATACTTGCCCATTGAGCACCCCTTGGTCAAGTGGACACATCCTAACTAAAATAGTGTCTAAATCAGTTTTAACCAGCTCCAATACAATTAACCGAGTAGCCAGTACTACCTCATTGCAGTAAAATCTAATCTTATATGGATCCTTTAAGTTTATCATCATTTGAAAATTTTATCCATTATATGAAAGGCCACCTAGATCCATTACCTGGAATCTGAATTCATTCAAATGTCTAGAAATCCCAATGCATATGGGAGCAAGACACTTACTTTATTTTGTTGACCAAGATATATACTTCAGTGGCAATCCAACCATTCCCAAATATCACAAATTCTATTAGTAATTTGAGTTTTCTCTAATTATACAAACCTGGGCCCTTCAAGGGAACTATGATTTCAGTTTTGCTGGAACTCCGCTGTTAAAATTCATAGATATGTCGGTATTTATTGGCAGAGAATACCCAAACAATCGCCAGCTCACCAAGAGGCCACTTAGACCTTCACCGAGGGCATGTGGGACGTAGTGGGTTGGTTGAGGCTTGAAGTGAACCTAAGAGACTTAGGTTTGTTTAGTTAGGAAAAATGCAAATTACTTTTAAAATCTGCAATTAGTTCCTACCCAAATACAAACGTTCGTCATTTAATAGGAGACACTCGAATAGGAGGAAGAAAGCCCCGTTAACCCTAATGGCTGTTTTCAAATTCATGAAATATCAAGACATTTAGACCACAAGAAGTGCAAAAGCTTTGACTCCTACTACTTTCTAACTATTGAGAAATAGATTCTTAAAGATTAAGCTAAGTTAGTGCCTGTAGACAGATGGTCACAGAAGAACCTCTGCCTTTATAAAGATATGCTGTTATAATACAGGGCTATATAAAGTATTGGGTTCTGCATACAAACCATCCTTCCCCTCTTGAGGAAGATAGGGGAGATGCTTCGATAATAAAATATATAGAACAGAGCTCGATTTTAAAGGTTGCGTGCATCAAACGTCCAATCTATTAAATATCAGCACAACTGTTGCACCCCTAGAGAGGGGAAGGAAGAGAGGAAAAATATAAAAAAATACCTGTCTCCAGTGCTGAGGGAGAGGAAAATTATGAAACTATAAAATTCGCTTATGTACTTAGTCAAAGCCAAAGCAAAGTCCCTATCTGAGGCTAGTCTTGGCAGTTCATATGGTGCCCTCTTCCAGGCAAGAGGTTGATTTTCAAGAGGGGAACAGGTTTGGACCATCTTCTAATGAGCATGAATGATTCCTATGAGTAAATATCCACTTCTATCAGTATCCGAACCTGGCTCAAGTATGAAAGATACCCTTTTATTACCGAGACCAAGAAGAGGTTTTCCCTTTCATAGACATGGCAAAAATTCCACTACGAGCGGAATACAGACTCAGAGGAGGGGTAATCCTTCTATGACAGAAACCACAAAAGATGGCCCATTTTGCTTGGTAAACATTAGAAGTAAAGAATTCTGGAGGTATCGAGACATGTCTTCTACTGTCTTGTGTGAACACCCTCTCTCTCGGAAGAGGTGATAGATAACAACCCCCTTTGTAGTAATAAGAGAGTAGTGGAACCACTGCAGGTGGGGCTGACAAAGCACGTTGTGCAAAGGTGGAAGTTTTCTCAATGTCTACTAGTAGGGCCAGAAGGTCTGGGTACCATTCACCACAAGGCCATTTTGGAGTGACTTGAGTCAATTTTATACCTAGAGATGATAACACTTTATTACCTTCTGAAACAATAGACTGGTAACTTTTTGTTGAGGCTTGGGCGAACATGACTATTGTCGGGGAATCCCACGAAGTCATGAGCCTTGTCACTACTTGGGGATACAAAGACCATTCCGATCCAACTATCTAATCCTGATGACCACTTATCCACTATGATGTTCCTTTTTCTGGGATTGAAGCACGCTGAGAGGAATACAGTATTGCATTGTGGACTGCCCAGTCATATATCAATACAGCTAATTGATAAAGAAGCTGTGATACTCTGCCACCTTCTTTGTTGACATATGCCAATATGGTTGTATTATCATTCATCCATGCAACTGAGTAGCCTGTCATTAAGTTAAAATTTTTGTAGGGCCAGATAGACTGCCTACAATTCCAGCACACCGATGTGAAGGGACCTGTCCTCTAGTGTCCACAGTCCTGACATTAGATGGTCCTCAAGATATACCTCTGACATATCCATAAACAAGGAGATTCGGGGGGACACGCATGGAGAGGTCCGGTTAGCAGATTCTTGTCATTTAGCCACTAAATAAATCTAATCTGGCGTCTTGCTCGACTGGTAATAGAGCTCAAGTGAAATCTGCGGCTTGTGACCAGTGTCTTTCTTGCCACCACTTCAATGATTGCAGGTGGAGGCAACTGTGAGAAACAAGATTTTCAAGAGCTTATGTAGCATAAAAGCTGAAACCATTGTTCTCTTGGTACCTGTGTCCAACATAAGAAGGGGCGAGATGCTTCCTTAAGCTTGGTTACCATCTTAGGATGGTTATTTTCCCTGCTACCATGTGTCCCTGACTAGGTATATCATTCTTTGCTTGGATGTAAGCTTGGATTTCTCCAGATTTGGAATGATCCTCAGAACCCAACAAAATGAAAGGAGTCTGTCCCGATGATGGCAAAGTTGGTTCTCAGAGTCTGCCAGTATTAGCCACTCGTCTAAGTACCGAATCAGACTAATTCCTGTGGCATGGGGCCACGCTGATACTAATGTGAACACGAGTGAATACCTTGTGGGTGGGGCATGACAACTCAAAGCAAAGCACTTTGAACTGAAACATTTTACTCCCTAGGACAAAGCGTAGATACTTTCTTTGAACAATTGATGG
Source organism: Palaemon carinicauda (assembly GCF_036898095.1). Classification (NCBI taxonomy): domain Eukaryota; kingdom Metazoa; phylum Arthropoda; class Malacostraca; order Decapoda; family Palaemonidae; genus Palaemon; species Palaemon carinicauda. The sequence goes on along the minus strand of NC_090729.1, from coordinate 160,899,838 downwards.
GGTTCTGGAAGTACGAATCTCTGGGATCGAGTGAAATCATGAAATTCTTCTTCCTTAGTGTGTGTGTCTGCCTGCTAGGTGTTTCCATCTTGAGTCGAGTCTGATGACTGAATTTGTTCAGAGCTAAGAGTTTCATTACTGGTCTCCAGTCCAATCCCACAGCCTTTCTGATGAAAAGCACACGGCTGAAAATGCCAATAGATTTGTGTCTGACTTCCTCTACAGCACCTTCAGCAGCATATTCTGCATCTCTTACTGAAGGCCAAGGTTGTTCACCCTTCCTGGCTTATAGGAAGACCACACCATCGAAGCTAGAATGAGGGAAAGGGAAAACTGGTGATGGCAATCGGTATCCAAATTGAGCATATTGACCATCCCCTCCTCTGCCTCACGAAACTGACACATCATCCATTTCTCTAACAATTATACCCGCACTAGCGATTAAGTGGGGGAATTTCAGGCCCTAGTATGAACGAGGGCCTCGCCTATTTATTCCTCTGACCCCTTCGTTGGCAAGACAGACGACCAAAATCAGAGGGTTTTTGAGCCTCCCATGGTGTGGATCTATTGTCATGTCTACTCGTCTCTAGTCTAGGGACTGATCTGAAAGTTTGCCTACAGTCCAGGAACTGATCTGAAAGTTTACCTAGGAGGAGGATATAGTCTTTATGGTTATTGGAAGCTAAGAACAGTTCAAAGATACTGTCCAATAGAGAAAAGAATCCCGATACAATTTTATCCATTAAACCAAAATTTCACAGCCTTTATCCCAGACAAGAGTTAGGTATGTGAACTTCCTCTTCTTTGCATCAGAAAGGTATGAGTTCGAAGCCAAGTTCCTCGCAGTACCTGTACAGTGTCCAACCAGGAGGCTGCAGCTTCCATTTTACAGGCCTCTAAAGTTGTGAATGTAACGAGTTAAGCAGCTAGTTTCTTACCTGTAAAGCATGGGGCCAGTTAAGAGAGTGCAGAGTTCAGGGGCAGAGTAGAGGGATAGAGTCCTGTGTCAATAGCGTGTCTGATTTGGAAAAGTTTGTGATGGAATTTTAGAGGATTGGTCTGCTTTTGGGAAATCTTTCCTAGCCAATACCTACATATCGATCTTGTCGAATGCCTACTTAGCTACCTATGACAGAGGGATTTCTAGTAACTGTCTCAAACCAGGGGGAACACAGTCTGGCTATTGTTGCTTTCCTGCCTTTTTTTGGAGGTCTAAGGGCTTTCCCAAGGTCATTACCCTTCCCAATCAGGGACAGGCCCTGTAGATGGGAAAACTTACTCTGCCTCGTCGGGCACAGTGCAATCTGGCCAGGCTGCCCGTGGCACCCGATCTACAGAGTTTTTGGAGTTCTCACCCCAGGAGAGGCCGCTCCTCTCTGTAGAGGAATTGTATTGCTTCCTGTCTTCCTGTTCAAATGCCATACCTAGCAGGCATCAGAAATGGTTGGAAATTAAAACTTATCTCCTATCTTCCTATTTGGGAAACTTAAAGGTCTCACAGGGGAAACTTTGCCCTTATGATGAGAACTCCTCCACAAACTAGATGGCAAACGGGGAGGAGGAAGATTGTCAGGATATCTCCTACGAAAAGTCCTAATGAATTTGTGAGCTTGCACACATCTTTATCATCTACCCTATGTATATCCTAGAGTAGAGGGGAAAGAATGGATCAAGAGTAGACCGTTTCAAGGCAACTGGTGAGGAAGCTTATGCGGGAATAGACAGGAGCACACCAGCATGCGACTACTCGAGTAAAATGAATGAGTGCACCCCTGGTAAGAGGATTGTCCGCTATGTCCTGCCTTTTTTTTCAAATTATTCAAAATACACCACTTCTATATATGTTTTAGACATATATAATACCTTTATCATATAAATATTTCAAGCTATTTGATCAAAAATTTGATTTATTTATTAAGATTTTTAAAAATATTTTAGGTAAATTTTTCTCCACTAATATGACACCGATTGTATAGAAAATCGTACCATAAAAACTACTTTACTGTATAACCAAATAATTCTGTGTGACAGAATTTTGGTTTTCAATTTGTTTTTTTATGAATTTTGTTTATTTTTGCTCGTCTAAATGCAAAATAATTGTGAAAAAAGTAAAAAAATAAAAATTGACACAACAAAATTGTAGGATTTTTATTCCTCTTTTCAATGATATCTTTCACTCTATAATTGAACAATAAATAAGTGAGAAAAATTTACCAAGGTGTGAATAAGTATGTTTTAGAGTTGAGATCCCATAGATTTGCTATAAATTTTTGCTTTAGAAAAATCAAAACATTATTATGATAACCTTACATTATACTTTTGTTTATTCCTACATGAAGGCTCCCTAAAATGACAAATTCGAGATAATTTGTATTTTCCCTAACCATACAAACCTTAGCTATTTACATAGGGTATTACTTTCGGCGTAGCTGAAATGGCGAGCCATTAGATTTTTAATGAGGGTTAACTACCCCCGCGCTAGTTAGCGAGGGGGTAGGGGAGGGGTAGCTAGCTACCCCTCCCCCCCACACACCAGTGAACTGATTCACTTCGCTTAGAGGTAGGACTTCACGGGGGACATGGATGGCGGGCAAATATGTGTAAATAGCAAAGGTTTGTATAGTTAGGAAAAATACAAATTATCTCCGAATTTGTCATTTGTTCCGTAACCGAAATACAAACCACGCTATTTACATAGGGCGACTTAACCCTTAGGTAGGGTGGAAAGTCCCAGCCTTACTGGCTTTGGCTTTACTCGGGGACTCAGAATCCGAGTGAGCAGCACTCGAGAAAAGGAGTCCCTGCACCTCGCAAGTTCCTTGCTTCACCTACGTAAGCTTGTGTGTGGAGGAATGAAGTGTGACTCGTCCTTGAGAGTTGACCTGAAGTCCTTTAGATGGAATTCTAGGCTAGGACGTTCCCAATACCACCTCGTCAGGGTATGGGGGACGCGACAGTATTATATTAATACTAGGAACACAAGGAAGCATGGATTACCTGCAGTGGTTTGAGGTCAGCTATGCAGAGAACCCAGGATGCTGCTTTCCCCAAGAGAGGGGAGGATGAAGAAAGAGTAAGAGCCAGACATACTCTTTCATTCATGCAGTCTAAAACCGGGTAACAATGCCCTCAACCTTCTGCTACCTGTCCATTAAGGAGCCTGAGGTTAGACCAGCTGTTGTGTAGCCACCACAGGGCCGATAGAAACGTATCGAGGCTCCTGTGGGTCACGTCCTGCAGGTAGTGGACTGTGAAGGTCGTTTGACGCTTCCAGACCCCAGCTTGTAGCACCTGCATCACAGAGAGGTTTCTCTTGAATGCCAGGGACGTTGCGATGCCTCTGACATCGTGCGCTCTAGGGCGACGTGATGGAGGAGGGTCCGGTTTCAGGGCATAATGGATGACCCTTCGAATCCAGGCTGAGATGGTATTCTTGGCGATCCTCCTCTTCGTCCTTCCTGTGCTCCCAACCAGGGCTTGCACGCAAGGACGAAGTGCAGCTGTTCTTTTAAGATAACGCCTCAGACTCCTTCCTGGGCATAGTAGGAGATGGTCTGGGTCATCTGTTAAAGAACGGAGACTCGAAACCCTGAAGGAGTCGAACCGCGGGTCCTGAGCTACAAACTCAGGGACGAACCTGAACGTTACCTCTCTCCATCCCCTTGAATGGGCGACGTCGTATGAGACCATGAAGTTCACTGACACACTTGGCTGAAGTCAACGCGAGTAGGAACACCATCTTCCAAGTCAGGTGTCGATCAGAGCCCCGGCGTAATGGTTCGAACGGAGGTCTCTTAAGAGCCCTGAGGACTCAAACCACGTTCCATGGAGGAGGTCTCACTTCCGACTGAGGGCAGGTAAGTTTGTAGCTTTGTATGAGCAAAGAAAGTTCCAGCGGGGAAGAAATGTGTATTCTTTCCAGCCTGAAGGCCAGGCTTAAGGCTGAGCGTTAGCCTTCACCGTCGAGGCCAAAAGGTGCATTTCTTCCCGCAAATATTCAAGAAACTCCGCTATTGCTGGAATAGTGGCATCGAGACGAGAGATACACCTTCCATGACACCAACCACAGAAGATTCTCCACTTCGCCAGGTAGACCCCTGCAGATGACTTTCGCAGGTGTCGAGACATCCTTTTCGCAACTTGTTGTGAAAAGCCTCTCTCTGTGAGATGCTGGATAGTCTCCAGGCAAGAAGCCGAAGCGATGCTATGGCTTTGTGGAAGATGTTGCTGTGTGGTTGTTTGAGTAGCTCGTATCGTGGAAGAAGATCTCTTGGAAGTTCCGTCAGGAGCTGCAGAAGGTCCGGGAACCACTCTGCATGATGCCATAGCGAAGCTACTAAGGTCATTGACAGGTTGACCGATAGTCTGGTCTTGTCGAGTACCCTTCTCATCAGACCGAACAATGGGAGGACGTAAACGTCGATGTTGTCCCATCATTGTTGGAAGGGATCCTGCCAGAATGCCTTGGGGTCCGGGACTGGGGAACAGTGCAGCCGAAGCTTGACGTTCAAGTTTTTCGCGAACAGGTCCACCGTCGGGGAACCCCACAAAGTCAGGACTTTGTTGGCTACTAACGGATCCAAAGATCACTCGGCACTCACTATCTGCAATGCTCGGCTCAGACTGTCAGCGAGCACATTCCTCTTGCCCGGAATGAAGCGAGCCGATAGTGGAACCGAGTGGACTTCGGTCCATCTCAGTATCTCTACTGCAAGATGGGATGGCTGTTGTGAAAAGGTACCTCCCTGCTTATTGATATAAGCCACTACCGTGGTGTTGTCGCTCACGACCACCACGGAGTGAGTCTACAGGATCTGTTGGAATTGTTGAAGTGCCAGATATACGGCCTTCATTCTAGCAGATTTATGTGGAGGCACTTTCCTGCTTCTGACCAAAGGCCTGAGATCCTGTGGTTCAGAACGTGGGCCCCCCACCCTTCTTTTGAAGCGTCCGAAGACAGCATCAAATCCGGGGGGAGGACGAGAAGATCCACTGCCCTTTAAAGGTTAGCTTCGTCCCTCACCACTGAAGGTCCGTCTGTTCTGCCGGACCCATAGGGACCAGAATGTCCGGGGAATCGAGGCCTTGATTCCACCGGGACTTGAGCCACCATTACAGGAATCTCATCCTGGGGCGGCCGTTTGGAACCAGACGGGTCAAGGGGGAAAGGTGCCGTAGGGGAGGAGCTCCGATTGGGCTGGAAGCTCTTCTCGTCTGAGGAAAGGATCTGTGACCCTTCTCAGCCTTGCTATCCTGTCGTCTGATGGAAAGGCTTTGTGGAGATTGGTGTCCAATATCATGCCTAGATATACCAGTCGTAGAAATGGAGGCAGAGAAGACTTCGAGATTTACCATGATCCCTAGATCTTGGCAACGTCCCAGAAGCTTGTCTCTGTGTCGAAGGGGGTTCGACTCAGAGTCTGCCAGGATCAGCCAGTCGTCCAGATAGCGGAGGAGACAGGATGCCGATCCTATGTGTCCACGAAGATATCAGGGTGAAAACACTGCTGAATACCTGAGGTTCTGTGGAGAGACCGCACATAGCCCCTTGAGCTGGTGGATCTTGTTGTCTGGGCTGAACCTAAAGTACTTTCTGGAAGACGGATGGATTGGGATCTGGAAGTATGCGTCCTTCCGATCCAGTGTACACATGAAGTCTTGCGGTCTCACTGCAAGACTGGCTGTGTCTGCTGTCTCCATGTTGAACGGAGTTAGTCTGACAAACTTGTTCAGGGATGCGAGGCCGATGACGGGTCTCCAGCCTCCAGACGCCTTCTTTACGAGAAAGGGTCGACTGAAGGAGCCTGGGAAGCCGTCGACGACCTCCTTGAGAGCATTCTTCTTAAGCATGGTCTCGAATTCTGCCCGAAGGGCTAGCCTCTTTACCCATCCCATGGCATAGGAACTCAACGCCACTGGATTCGCTGTCAGGAGCGGAAGAGACGTTAAGAATGGGACGCGGTATTCTTGACTGATCACGGAGATCGTCCCGGAATCAGACTCGAGTTGCTGCCACCTGAATGCGCAACTTACCAGCATCCCCCCCACTGATGGACATGCAGGGGGATTGCCAATCCTAGTGCTCGCGGCCTTGGCCACTCCCTCTAGGATTCTTGCCTTCCCTGGAGGACTTCTCGCCCTCCTTGTCTCTGACAAGAAAGGGCTACTGGTTGGACGCGTTCGTCTTTGCTGCCGCTACCAGTTTCGTCATCTTGAATTGGCGAGGTTGTTGAGGTTTGTAGGGCGAAGAGAATCGTGGTTCGATCTCTTCCACCTCTCAGCTGCCTGTTTCGTATCCTCGGGCTCAAACAGACTCTTTCCCAAGATGGAAGTGTGTTTGAGCCTACAGGTATCCATGGCTGGAACCTTCGAGTGGAACCTCCGGCCACCGCATCACGTTGTTTCAAGATCGAATTGCCCACAAGTTCGAAACCTGGTGGGCCATAAACTCGATGGTACATGTGCCCGAGAGGAGTAAGGTCTCCAGGGCTTCCTGGTGCTCTCCTTGGACAGATCCTCGGGTCGTGGCAGGATGCCCCGAGACCCTAGCCAGACATCTAGCCACGAAGTGGCCTGTATGGCAAAATCGTGACCTTTCCCTGACTCAGGGCGAGGATGTCACCTGCCGGCTAGAGTGTCTCTCAAGAGAGACTCCCCTGGAAGGCTCTTCCACGGAGAGGTGCTCTGAATCATGCTGCTCTCCTGGTGAATTGGCAGCAAAGTCACTTGTACCCTAGGTTTTACTTGGGGGAACTTTGAGTCCTTCAATTCCCTCCTAGGAGGGATACGTAACTCCAACAAAGAAGTCTGAGGGCTCTTCTCTCCCTAACACAGGACAATTCTCCTGCTCGAGGTAGGGTTTCTCCCATTGGAGAAGATCTCATCTTGGTAGAGGAAGCGCGCTGGTGCTCGCGCGATGGTTAAACCCCTTGGGGCGCGCGCGAGACACGCTGGCGCTCGCGCGACGGGAAAAAAACAAGGGTCGCGCGCGAGACCGTTGAAAACATTCTCGCGCGAGCATGAGGGCGTGCAGGCAGGCGAGATATCATTGGGTGAGCAGGAATCAGATTGAAGAGCCCGTGAGAAAGTCGAGCGTGGGCGCGGTTGTTGGAGCTTGAAGATAGTCGGTGCTTATGCGTGAAAGAAGATCGACAGCGCTAAAGATCGACGGCGCTGAAAGATCGTCGGCGTTTGCGCGCGAAAGAAGATCTTTGGCGCGGGGAACCATAGGAGCCTGCGCGTGGACGATCGTCGGAGCTTACGTGTGTAGGAAGATCGTCAGCGCTAGCGTGCCAAAGAAGATCGTTCGCCAAGAAGATCGCCGGAGCTTGACGATCGTCAGCGCTTGCGCTCGTAAGAAGATCGACAGCGCTCGAAGATCGTTGGCGCTTGCGCGCGTAAGAAGATCGTAAGTGCTCGCTCGTGAGAGAAGATCGTCAGCCAAGATGATCGTCGGCGCTTGCGCGCGTAAGAAGATCGTCGGCACTACCGGGCAAAGAAGATCGTCGGCGCTAGCGCGTTAATGAAGATCGTCAGCGCTAGCGTGCCAAAGAAGATCGTTCGCCAAGAAGATCGCCGGAGCTTGACGATCGTCAGCGCTTGCGCGCGTAAGAAGATCGACGGCGCTCGAAGATCGTTGGCGCTTGCGCGCGTAAGAAGATCGTAAGTGCTCGCTCGTGAGAGAAGATCGTCGGCGCTTGAAGATCGTCGGCGCTTGCACGCGTAAGAAGATCGTCGGCGCTAGCGGGCAAAGAAGATCGTCGGCGCTAGCGCGTTAACGAAGATCGTCAGCGCTTGCGCGCGTAAGAAGATAGTCAGCGCTAGCGCGCAAAGAAGATTGTCGGCGCTAGCGCGTTAACGAAGATCGTCGGCGCTTGCGTGCGTAAGAAGATCGTCGGCGCTTGCGCGCAAAGAAGATTGTCGGCGCTAGCGCGCAAAGAAGATCGTTGGCGCTAGCGCGTTAACGAAGATCGTCGGCGCTTGCGCGTAAGAAGATCGTCAGCGCTCGCTCGTGAAGAAGATCGTCGGCGCTTGCGCGCGAAGAACATCGTCGGTGCTTGCGTGCGAAGAACATCGTCAGAGCTAGCGCGCGAAGATGATCGTCAGCGCTAGCGCGTAAGAAGATCGTCGGCACTAGCGCAAAAGAAGATCGTCGGCACTAGCGCAAAAGAAGATCGTCGGCACTAGCGCAAAAGAAGATCGTCGGCGCTAGCACAAAAGAAGATCATCAGCGCTAGCGCAAAAGAAGATCGTTGGCGTAGGAAGATCATCAGCGAGCACGAGCGCGCTAAGAAGAAGGACGATCCAGAACTGGAACAGGATTCCTCTGGAAGGATTTCTCAGGAACGGCAGGAACAGTCGATGAGCGCTTGCGCGCAGAAAAACATTAGCGCGCAGGGCGAACCTGGCACTTAAGGAGCTTACTCACAGTGTGAGAAAGCCCCTTTTGCCCCGAAGGGACCGGTGCCCGTTGGATAACGGGGTGTGAAGGCGCCCACAGCATCAGCAGCCAGGAACGGAGACGGCAGGTCAGCAGGACTAGTAGATGGCGAACTGCGGAGAGGTCCCGAACCGCTGGCTGGTCTGAACAGGAACAGTCCTCTGAAGAGGAGTCTCTATGAGTGGTCTCTCTCGCGAACGAGAGAGGTGAACAATTCGTAGAAGAGACACTGAAGATGGCGCCCCATAGGGCCGTTGGATCAGCAAGCTGACCTATAAGGAGAAAACCTCCGAAGAGGAGTCCTTATGAGTGGCCTCCGTCGCGAACGAGAGAGGTCACAAGATCTTGCAGCTGCTCAGTTCCTTGAGCATAGCTGCAGGTGCGACCGCTCAGCCCCAAGAGCATAGTCGCACGATATTCCATGGTCCGGTCTTGCAACTGCTCAGCCCCTTGAGCATGGTTACAAGAGCGGTCGCTCAGCACTAAGAGCATAACCACCCGAAGACCAGGAAAAAACCATCCAGGAATTAATAAGGAAAGAGAAGGTCCCCCATGAAGTGTAACCGCGGTGGCCTGGGACTACGCGGTGACGTTGTCGTACACTACACACACAGCACAACACTGAAAAGGAAACTTACTAATTTCTATACTCAAATATATACATAAACATAAAGAATGTTTACATATATATTAAGTATAAGAAGAGTAAGTAATTAAGTAAAGACAAAACATTAATGGCTGCCAAGCGAGGGCGGGAGCAGATACGTCTGCCCACCGCCTGAGCCAAAAGTGAAGTGAATCAATTCACCGGTGTGTGGGGGGGAGGGGTAGCTAGCTACCCCTCCCCTACCCCCTCGCTAACTAGCGCGGGGGTAGTTAACCCTCGTTAAAAATCTAATGGCTCGCCATTTCAGCTACGCCGAAAGTAATACCCTATGTTAATAGCGTGGTTTGTATTTCGGTTACGGAACGAGGTATTTAAACCCTAAGTGTACTAATTCACTTGTGTAACGGTGTCATGAGTTGCCAGCAGCCTCTCATAGTTGTAAGAGTTTTAGTTAGAATGTTCCAGCTTTGTACTCTTCCATGTTTCGCTCTCTTCTTGGTTCTTTATGTTGCTCTCTGGTTACATTTTGTTCTTTTTTTGACCTTAGGTAACACTGGCCTTGCTATAAAGTTCACGAGGACGTTGTGATAACACAACGTACATATGTACACACGAACTGCAAGTAAACAAACACGCATGCATCATAACTTCTATACTGTACATCTTTGGAAACTCTGGCTGGTCTTCTCGTAGATTGATTGATAGATTTCAAGTTTTCTGGCATCTTGACATCTAAGGTCATTGACACCAATTTCATTTATTATATATACAAAATAAAAGAATATTCAATCAAAACCATAAAATTTAAGTTGCCATTATAAAAGTTGAATAGTTCTCAGAATACCTGCTTCTGAAATAAATCTAAAAATGCCTCTCGCATGGTAGGACACATGTTCAAGAATCTTAGCAAGAATGAACCTGCCATCCTTACCTCAAGCCTCAAACAGATATCTATTCCTTAAGTTGCTATAATTGGGGCCTTCGGTCAACAAATGCCTCACTGTTAAAGGTACCAAACACTCGTTGCAATACGGTTGGTGTTGGTCCTTTAGCAGAAACGTATGTAAACCGAGTGTGACCAATGCAGAGATGACAAAGAGTAGTCTCCCACTTTCGAGGCATCTTGTCATTACTTCTCTCATCTTATTTTGAACCCAACTATCCAAATGTTCTTGCCAATTATCATAAACCAACTTCTTCATGCTAGGTAAAAACTCATTACAAAGAATGGGATACCTTATTGGTAGCAACTAAGTCACAGCATTCTTTGCCCATAAATCTGCCCTCTTATTTCCAGACACACCTACATGTGCTGGAACTCAACAAAATTGAACGGTCATACCCCTCACTCCCATAATAAAAAGCCACTCTAAAATCTTTAAAACTAAAGGGTTATTGGAATTAGAATTTTCTAAAGCTTGTAGGACACTTCTTGCTTCACTAAAAATGGTAAAATTGCCCTCGTCTTTCAACGTTATTTTCTCAATAGCAGTTAGCATGCCATATAATTCGGCAGTGAATATAGAGGATATTAAAGGAAGTGCACCTCTACAATTAAAAGCACTACTATATACTCCAAATCCAACGCCAGCATCAGATTTGGAGTCATTGCCTTCCATCTCTGCCAGAAGTATGAGATTTTGAAACATAAGTGGAAAAATTGCTATACAGGTATAGATGCAAAAATAAACGCACAAAAACGATTCTGTCAAACTCAGTCATGCAGACGCAGTACGGCGGACGTCATCATTTAAAGACCGCTTGTTTTCATTATTTGTAAGAATAATTAGCTGAAATTTCTGGAGAGCATGAAAGCCATGTTTCTGCATACATAGAAACAATAAAAACGTTTTTTTAATTTTTCAAGTTATGTCAAAAACCATAGCGGATGGTTTCCTCAAGACCAAAAATAAAAATTAGAGCGCTTTAGCAGGTAGGCGAGAGGGTGCGCAATCAATCACCCATAGGTAAGAGGGTGTGCCATCGATAGCAAGCAGGTTAGATGGTGCATAAACAATGGCGAGTAGTTAAGCTTGCAGAGTGCGATTGCTCACTTGTGTAATGGCACGCTCTAAATAGCGTGTGAACACCTAGTATCATGCTTAGTACTGTTATCACTCTAATGGGAGCATGAATGGGTCAGATGTAACTCCCATAAGTGTGTGAATGGCAACAAATCTGCAATCGTGAGTATGTGTGGTGACAATTCACCCACATGCTCGCCATTGCGAACAGCTGAGGAGAAAGAAAATTACTGCACTATGCAATTTCTGTCTCTTTGTCCTCAGTGAAGGATTGGCCAACTATGAGAGAGACAGTAGGATTGACATATATGAAACTCCTATTGCCTCACACTGCGAGAAAAACAGGAGCGACATATGAAATTCTTATCAATAGGGGTCAAAGGAATAATCATCCAATCGGCTAAAATCAAGGGCAACGGCCCAGTTTTCTTCCAACTAGCAATGTGTACGAAGTCAGCTGACTATATGTATGAAACGGAAGGCACTTATACACACGTAATAATGTTGTTACAATAGCAGTTTCACTATATTCTGGAAGCATCGCAATCTAGGCTGAATGTGTGCTCTCCCACACTTTCAGCTTTCCATTTTCTGCCTGGAAAGCAGTGTGCTTCAAATGATCATGTCAGTCATCATTGCTAGCTTTGCGATAATTTAACGTGTGCAATTGCGATTACATGTTCAGGACTTAAGGAACTTTTCCAATTGGGGAGTGCGTGCTCAGAGAGCTGTGCACAAATCCTTAAAGCTTTTTAACTTAAGCAACGTTGTGCACGCCACAAGTTTGCAAATGTCAATAGCACTAATGTGAGGTTGGGCTGTGTGTGGGTATTAGAAGGGCACTAAGCACATATACGGCCTGGTAAAGTACGGTTTTCCACTCTGGTCTAAGAAGGTTGAGTGTGTGAAGCAGCAAGTTCATCGGTAAATAATGATTCAGATTCCAAACCCACTGCACGCTCGGAGACATATTGCTTTCGAGGGCACGCATCAAACATAGAAAGATTACAGTTTCCATTTCAGGAAGAAGGACTGTTGCTCCCAATACAGTCTTCTCTTCAAACTCATAAGGTATTGGACAATTGGTAAAGTCTGACTCAAGGACAACATATTACCGAGCCACTTGAGTTCAAACCTTAGGACTGTCATAAGAGACTGAAGTTTATTCCCCTTTCAAGGAATTACATCTAAATGCATAGCACAGCACCATCATTGGGAATAAGTATTCCTGCGTTAAGAAAAAAATTTTAAGCCCAGTTTGAAAAGGTGCTGACAGAAGAGGCAAGGCTTCCCTTCTGCCAGCATCTTACAACCAGCTATTACCAACACACAGTTAAAAGTTTTTAACTGTTGAGTCCCAGCTGAGCTTGAACCAATTTTCATATCAAAGGACGATGGTTTGTTTTTGTGTAGGGACAAATCTAGAATTACTACAACTAACAATTATCATTACAGAAAAGAAAGAAAATCCTACTGTAATCTACTACCAAGAAAATTCTGCCTTGAATAAACTAATCATGAATGAAATTATTTAAATTAAATTCTAGACTCAATCCATAACCTTGCCTATCCTAATGCAATCCACTGACACAGTATAATCACCATAATTCATAAAAGGGCTAAACTAATTCTAATTTACTCAAGAATTACTCCAACTAACAATTATCATTACAGAACAGAAAGAAAATCCTACTGTAATCTACTACCAAGAAAATTCTGCCTTGAATAAACTAATGAATGAAATTATTTAAATTAAATTCTAAACTCAAACCATAACCTTACCTATCCTAATGCAATCCACTGACACAGTATAATCACCATAATTCATAAAAGGGCTAAACTAATTCTAATTTACTCGTCAATTTAACCATAATCTAACAAGCCAACACTTTTTTTTTAACACCATTCAATTTAACTAGCAATGAGCCTTTTACATTATAACTTTACCTTTTAAATTCCAGTCAATGCAGCTAGCTGATTTTCATATACTCTAAGAGGTCATTGAAGAGGAACAAAAATTATAAACCTTCAAATTTCAGTCTCCTACCATGGAACAACGCTCAAGATGCACCTGAAATAAGAAAACCACTTTTAAAAATATTTAAAAAATTATCCCATTTTGTATAATCACAAACTGAATGGAACATGACTTTCTTGCTTTTACAATTATCTAAAAGGAACTCTCAAAAATCAATGTTACCCATTCATTGGTATTAATCATCATGAGTTTACTCTTTCAAAAATATCCGAGTGTACTTATTGACAGGTATTTTTCAATGAACAATACTAGAAAATAATCATCTACTCCCTATCCCTAGTAACCGAATATGACAAATTCGTAGGTAATTTGTATTTTTCCTAACTATACAAACCTTAGCTATTTAATATGGGTAATTACTTTCGCCGTAGCTGAAATGACGAGCCATTAGAATTTTAACGAGGGTTTACTACCCCACCGCTAGTTAGCGGGGGGGGGGGGGGGGGGGTAGGGAAGGTAGCTTGCTACCTCCCCCCCCCCCCTCACACACACGTGTGATGAGCTCACTTTGCTTAGAGGTAGGACTTCACGGGGGATAGGGCTGGCGGGCAAGTTTGAATAAATAGCTAAGGTTAGTATAGTTAGGAAAAATACAAAATACCTACGAATTTGTCATTTGCTCCGTAACTGAAATACAAACCACACTATTTAATATGGGTGACTAACCCCTTAGGAAGGGTGGTAAGTCCCAGTCAGTTCTGGCTTTTGGATTTGCCTGGGGACTCAGTATCTGAGTGTACCAGCACTCAACAATAAAGAGTCCCTGCACCTCGCTAGAACCTTGCTGCGCAAGGGCTGCGGCCTACGTAAGCTGTGTGTGAAGGTATGTAATGTGACTCGTCCTAGGAAGTTGACCTGTAGTCCTTTAGATGGAAACTTAGGCTAGGACTCTCCCAATACCACCTCGTCAGGGTATGGGGACGTGACTATTAACTTAATACTAGGAACACAAGGGAACATGGTTTACCTACAGTGGTTTGAGGTCAGCTGTGCAGAGAACCCAGGATGCTGCTTTCCCCAAGAGAGGGGAGGATGAATAAAAGAGTAAGGGCCAGACAAATCTTTTCATTCATGCAGACTAAGACCAGGTAACAATGCCCTCAACCTTCTGCTACTTGTCCACTAAGGAGCCTGAGGTTCTAAACCAGCTGTTGTGCAGCCACCACAGGTCCGATGGAAAACGTATAGAGCCTCCTGTGGGTCACGTTGTGCAGGTAGTGGGCTGTGAAGGTCGTCTGATGCTTCCACACCCCAGCTTGAAGGACCTGAGTCACTGAAAAATTTCTCTTGAAGGCCAGGGATGTAGCTACGCCCGACGTCATGTGCTCTAGGGCGACATGACAGAGGAGGGTCTGGATTCAGGGACAGATGGATCACCCTACGAATCTATGCCTAGATGGTGTTCTTGGTGACCATCCTCTTAATCCTCCCAGTGCTAACAATGCTTGCACCTGGTGACGGTCTGTTGCCGTTCTTCTGAGGTACTTCAGACTCCTTACTGGGCACAGTAGGACAGTAGGAGAAGGTCTGGGACATCTGTTACAGAACGGAGACTCGAATCCGGAAGTAGTCGAACCGAGCGCCCGGCACCCCCCGGATTTTGAGTCTTAGCACCAACTCAGGGACGAGTTTAAACGTTACCTTCCCACCATACCCTTGCATGGGAGATGACATATGAGAGACCATGAAGTTCACCGACTCGCTTGGCCGAAGCCAAAGCTAGTAAGAACACCGTCTCTCAAGTTAGGTGGCGAACTGAAGCCTGCCGTAATGGTTCATAGTGAGGTCTCTTAAGAGACCTGAGAACCCAAACCACGTTCCATGGAGGAGGTCTCACATCCGACTGAGGGCAAGTAAGTTCATAACCTCGTATGAGTAGGGAAAGTTCCAGCGAGGAGGAAAGATCATTCCTTTGAGCCTAAGGCTAGACTTAAGGCCGAGCGACAGCCTTTCACCGCCGAGACTGAAAGGCGCCTTTCCTTCCCGCAAATACACGAGGAACTCCGCTATTGCTGGAATAGTGGCATTGAGTGGAGAGATACCCCTTCCAAGACACCAACCACAGAAGACTTTCCACTTTGCCTGGTAGACAGATGCGGATGATTTTCGCAGATGTCTGGACATCCCAATCGCAACTTGTTGCGAAAAATCCTCTCTCAGCGAGGAGATGCTGGATAGTCACCAGGCGTGAAGTCGTAGCGAAGCTACGGCTTTGTGGAAGATGCTGGCATGTGGTTGTCCGAGTAGATCGTGTCGTGGAAGGAATTCTCTCGGAAGTTCCGTTAGGAATTGCAGAGGGTCCGGAAACCATTCCGCGTGATGCCATAGCGGAGCTATGAGGGTCATTGAAAGATTGACCGATATTCTGGTCTTGTTGAGCACCCACCTCATCAGACAGAACAGGGGAAAGGCGTACACGATGTTGTCTCCCCATTGTTGGGAGGCATCTTGCCAGAGCGCCTTGGGATCCGGGACCGGGGGAAAGTACAGTGGAATCTTGAAGATCAACGCTGTTGCGAACAGATCCACAGTTGGGGAACCCACACAAAGTCAGGACTTTGTTGGCTACTAGATGACACAAAGACCACTCGATACTCACTATCTGAGACGCTCTGCTCAGATTGTCGGCGAGCACATTACTCTTGTCTGGAATGAAACGCGCCGATAGTAGAATCGAGCGGACTTCGGTCCATCTCAGTATCTCTACTGCAAGATGGGATAGCTGCTTTGAAAAGGTACCTCTTTGCCTGTTGATGTAAGCCACTACTGTGGTGTTGTCGCTTATTACCACCACAGAGTGACCTGCCCGGTATTGTTGGAACCGCTGAAGGGCCAACAAACCGGCCTTCATCTCTAGACGATTTATATGGAGGCACTTTTCTGATTCTGACCACAGGCCTGAGGTTCTGTGGTACAGAACGTGGCCCCACCCCCCACCCCCTTTCAGGCGTCCGAAAGCAGCCTTAAATCCGGGGAAAGGACGAGAAGATCCACTTCTCTTCGTAGGTTTTCGTCTGTCACCCACCACTGGTGGTCCGTCCGTTCTGCAGGACCAATAGGGATCATGACGTCCGGGGAATCGCCACCAGGACTTAAGCTGCCACTGGAGAGATCTCATCCTGAGTCGATCGTTGGGAACTAGACGAGCCAAGGATGAAAGGTGACCAAGGAGACGTAACCACGATTGGGTTGGAAGCTCTTCTCGACTGAGGAAAGGGCTTACGACCTTTTTCAGCCTTGCTATCCTGTTGTCTGATGGAAAGGCTTTGTGGAGATTGGTGTCTATAATCATGCCTAGGTAAACCAGTCTTTGAGTGGGAAGCAGAGAGGACTTCGAGATTTACCATGATTCCCAAATCCTGGCAAAGTCATAGAAGTTTGTCTCGGTGTCGAAGAAGGGATGACTCAGAGTCTGCTAGGATCAGCCAGTCATCCAGTTAACGGAGGAGACGGATGCCGATCCTGTGTGCCCACGATGATATTAGGGTGAACACTATTGGTGAAACCCTGTGGTGCTGTGGAGAGACCGAAACTCAGCACCTTGAACTGGTACCTCTTGTGTCTAGGCTGAATCCTAAGTACTTCCTTGAAGATGGATGGACTGGGATCTGGAAGTACCTGTCCTTCAATCCAGTATACACATGAAGTCTTGCGGCTTCACTGCAAGACTGACCGTGTTTGCGGTCTCCATGCTGAACGGAGTTTCCTTTAATCTGGACCTCTGCCCCAAAGGCCCGCCCCCTTGCTGATCCCATAGCAAGGAGCTAAATGACATCGGATTCGTCCTCAGGGGAGGTAGAGATGTTGTGAACGGGGCGCGATATCCCTGACTGATTACGGAAATCGTCCAGGAATCAGCCCCGAGTTGCTGCCACTTGTCTGCGCAACCTTGTATGCATCCCCCCCCTGGCGGACATGCAGGGGGACAGCCAATCCTACCGTTTGCGGCCTCGGCTGCTCCCTCTAGGATTCTTCCCCCCCTGGAGGACTTCTTGCCTTTCTTGACCTTGAACGGAAAGGGCTTAGACACCACTGTCTTCGTTGCCGTTGTCTTAGTGGGGCGTGGCTGCTCAGGTGCTGGAGATTTATAGGGCTTGAATGTCAACCTATGTAGGAGGGAGTCTTGGTGACTTCCTCCACCTCTCAGCAGCCTGCTCCACATCCTTAGGCTCAAACAGGTTCGTTCCCATAACGGAAGAATGTCTGAGCCTGTAGAGTTTGGTGCTAGGGGCCTTCCGGTATTGTCTTGGAGTCCTTGACTCCTTCCTGGGAGGGATGCAGGACTCCAACAATGACGGAGGCAGGCTCTTCTCCACCCTTATTCGAGAAGACTTTACCTCGCGAGGTGGGGTTTCCCTCAATGGTGTGATGGGGGAACGTCTCACCTCACGTGACTCTCCTGAGGACAGGAGATCTTCGTCCGAAGGGGAGGGAGAAATGTCTGAGGGGGGAGGGTGCCTGCCTCGAAGACTTACGAGGAGACAGCCTCGTCCTCGGAGAAGTTACCGCGTCCGAAACTCCTCTTTTCCTCTTCAAGGGAGTAGATGCAGCCAAGGATTTGTGGCCAAATTCAGAGAGAACAGGATTGAAAGCCTGTGCTACCGCTCTGATTATAGCCCCAAACCAGGGCTGCCGGATGACGGCTGCGCCATCAGACACTCCCTCTGGAAGGGGAGTCCCCTGTAAGAAGAAAGAAGATAAGGAAGAAATGTCCCTGGACCTTTCTGGCACCTTCCCCCCTACCCGCACGCGTGCTGTTCTGTGCTTGGGGGGGGGGATGCAGTGATGGCGCCCTTACCGCGCGTTGTCCGGCAGCCTCGAGCGAGGGAGGGTATTGGAGATTGCGCTGCATATTGCACTGGAAAGTGCGCTGGGGAATACCCGGGCGCGCGGTCCCGATGGGGAATACCCGGGCGCGCGGTCCCGATGGGGAATACCCGGGCGCGCGGTCCCGATGGGGAATACCCGGGCGCGCGGTCCCGATGGGGAATACCCGGGCGCGCGGTCCCGATGGGGAATACCCGGGCGCGCGGTCCCGATGGGGAATACCCGGGCGCGCGGTCCCGATGGGGAATACCCGGGCGCGCGGTCCCGATGGGGAATACCCGGGCTCGGGCTCGCGCGGTTGAGACTTCATAGAGTGCGCAGGAATCAGATTGACGTGCAGGATCAGAATGAAGAGCCCGTGCGGGCCAGAATGTTAGCGCGCGAGCGCGCATTAGACCATCAGCGCGCAAGCGCGGAAGACCATCAGCGGGCGAGCGCGCAAGAATATTGGCGCGCACGCGGGAAACCATCGGTACCCGCGCGCGGAAAAGATCGTCGGCGCTTGCGCGCGTAAGAAGATCGTCGGCGCTTGCGCGCGTAAGAAGATCGTCGGCGCTTGCGCGCGTAAGAAGATCGTCGGCGCTTGCGCGCGTAAGAAGATCGTCGGCGCTTGCGCGCGTAAGAAGATCGTCGGCGCTTGCGCGTAAGAAGATCGTCAGCGCTTGCGCGCGTAAGAAGATCGTCGGCGCTTGCGCGCGTAAGAAGATCGTCGGCGCTTGCGCGCGAAAGAAGATCGTCGGCGCTTGCGCGCGAAAGAAGATCGTCGGCGCTTGCGCGCGAAAGAAGATCGTCGGCGCTTGCGCGCGAAAGAAGATCGTCGGCGCTTGCGCGCGAAAGAAGATCGTCGGCGCTTGCGCGCGAAAGAAGATCGTCGGCGCTTGCGCGCGAAAGAAGATCGTCGGCGCTTGCGCGCGAAAGAAGATCGGCGAGCGCGCGCGCGAAGTGCACGCACTCGCGCAAAGGTAGCAGTGCGCACGCGTGAAACCATCAGTACCCGCACGCGGACAATCGTCGGCGCTTACGCGCGCAAGGAGATCGTCGGCGCATGCGCGCGCAAGGAGGTCGTCGGCGCATGCGCGCTCAAGGAGATCGTCGGCGCATGCGCGCGCAAGAAGATCGTCGGCGCATGCGCGCGCAAGAAGATCGTCGGCGCATGCGCGCGCAAGAAGATCGTCGGCGCTTGCGCGCGCAAGAAGATCGTCGGCGCTTGCGCGCGCAAGAAGATCGTCGGCGCTTGCGCGCGCAAGAAGATCGTCGGCGCTTGCGCGCGCAAGAAGATCGTCGGCGCTTGCGCGCGCAAGAAGATCGTCGGCGCTTGCGCGCGCAAGAAGATCGTCGGCGCTTGCGCGCGCAAGAAGATCGTCGGCGCTTGCGCGCGCAAGAAGATCGCCGGCGCTTGCGCGCGCAAGAAGATCGTCGGCGCTTGCGCGCGCAAGAAGATTGGCGAGTGCGCGCGCTATAAGGTTGAAGGGTCAGCTGGCAGGACGATCAGGAAGTGGGATGTGTCCTTAAAAAAATGGCGGGCATCCCCCGATGAGGACTGTAAGCAGGTCTGCTTTAGATTCCATTACCGAAGTCCTTCGTTGCAGCGCAAGGTTGCGCTGGTAGATCGGTAGGTCAGCTGATAGTCCAGGACCGAAGTCCAAGGACCACGTTGCAGCACCAGGTGGAGGTCACTGGAAGTTCTGCTTGATCCTCCGTGGCGAAGTCTCTATGAGAGACCTCTCCCGCGAACGAGAGAGGTACCCTTCGTAGAAGAGACTTGAAGACACTCGTGGTGAAGCCTCTTGGGGCCGTTGGATCAGCAAGCTGACCTTATCAGGAACGATCCTCCGAAGAGGAGTCTCTATGAGTGGCCTCTCTCACGAACGAGAGAGGTGACACTTCATAGAAGGGACCTGAAGACACTCGTGGTGACGCCCCCTAGGGCCGTTGGATCAGCAAGCTGACCTTATCAGGAACGATCCTCCAAAGAGGAGTCTCTATGAGTGGCCTCTCTCGCGAACGAGAGAGGCGACACTTCGTAGAAGAGACTTGCCAAGACTGTGCTCCACCCCTGAAGGAAGAGAAACTCAGCAAGGGGGGAGAAAAGTCTGGCCGAAGGGCAACAACAGTAGTCGAAGGCGATGAATTTATTAAGATATGGGAAGTTCTCCTTCTGAAGGGAGAAAAACCTCACACCTGGGGAGGAAACCTCCCTCGGAAGGGAAGTTGTCCAACCCCTGGAGGCGAACCTCCTTAGCGTTTTAAGATGACCTGAAGGGCTGGCACGTTGTCACGGGAGTACTTCTAAGAGAAGGGATAACGCCCATGACGACGTCCTCTGAGGGACGGCAGCGACGGCAGATTCCCCAGTCATGAACATGACAGCTCGGCAGTGACAGCAGATTCCCCAGTCATGAACAGGACAGCTCGGCAGTGACAGCAGATTCCCCAGTCATGAACAGGACAGCTCGGCAGTGACAGCAGATTCCCCAGTCATGAACAGGACAGCTCGGCAGCGACAGCAGATTCCCCAGTCATGAACAGGACAGCTCGGCAGCGACAGCAGATCCCCCAGTCATGAACAGGACAGCTCTGCTTCGTTGGTACTCTTTAGTCAAACGAAGAAAAACTGCATAGTTAACAGGGAAAATAAAATTAAATAATTATTTTAACAGAAATTCCCCAGGGAGGAACTCTGAAGAGGAACCCCGAAGGAATAACATAAAATAAGAATTAAGTATGCGCCCTCCTTCCCCAGATGACATCCATGGGAGAAGGGGGGCGGAGTAACTGTAATAAAAATAGAATTATAACAATTATAATTATCTAAATCATCTAAGAATATACACTAATAGTGAGAACCACTGACCCCTCGAAGGGAAGCGTTCCCCACGGAGAAAGCTGAAAAGTTAAAATACAATTAGATTTCACTAAAAATAATTGAGACAAACAACGGAATAGCAACCTAACCCGCAACGGGAAAGGAGCTATCGTAATAGTACGTAGTTGTAGTAAGGGGAGAACGACCTCGAGTAGAGAGAGATCGTAGTCAATCTAAAAAAGGCCACATTCCCTTCGCGGAGAACCCAAGTTTCCCGTAGGAAAAGAGGCAAAGCGAAGATAATAGATGAATGAAGAGAGTCCAGGCGATGACGGTTCCCCTGCGGCGGCCGAGTTAACGGAGATAAGCCGACGGGAAGACCGATGGACCAAAGGGAGAGGTCGTTCCCCACGAAGTGGAACTGTGGTGGCCTTGCACTACACAAGTGTCGTTGTCGTACATCACAAACACAGCACAAACACTGAAAAGAAAACTTACTACATTTCTATACACATATACATAAACATTAAGAATGTTTATATATATATTACAAGTATAAGAAAAATTAAGTAAAAAAGACAAAAAGCATTAATGGCTGTCAAAGAGGCGAGGGTGATAGCGGACACGTCCGACTACCACCCGAGCCGAGAGCAAAGTGAGCTCATCACAGGTGTGTGTGAGGGGGGGGAGGTAGCAAGCTACCCTCCCTACCCCCCGCTAACTAGCAGTGGGGTAGTAAACCCTCGTTAAAATTCTAATGGCTCGTCATTTCAGCTACGCCGAAAGTAATTACTGTACCCATATTAAATAGCATGATTTATATTTCAGTTACGGAACAAACCTAGATTCTATTATTTCTCGTACAAAAAGAATAACTGCGGTGTCTCTACCACCTATGATCCCCATCAACATGGGCACATGGATCTCTACACATCCCTCATGAAGCTGAAAGAGAGGATGTTTCCATCTGTAAAGTGTACTTTACCGATAGGTGTCACAGAGATGCATAGCTGAGAGAGAACAACCCAACCAAGGCACGTCTCTCTAGGAACATAACCAAAGAGCTAGCAGATCAAGATATTGCTAAGAGTAGGACCCCCCCCCAGAGTCTAGTAGGTGTCAGAATGGTAGATGAGACGTACCTCCATCCTCCAAGTGGAGAGGGCACTCGGATAATTCTCTGATGCCAGTACATCAGTTGCATCTGAAATACTAGGGTCATGCAGTGGTTAATCAAATCTAGGGCAAACAGTCACAGGGGTAGCTCATTTAATCTTTTCTTCAGGCAGCAAGTGGATTCCAAGGTCTTGGGGTTGAGGAAGAAGAGTCGATGACGATTCATTGTTTAATAATCAGATACCCAGATTACAAGGGCCTGCAACAGGCTCCGCACGTCTTTATAACTGCGCAGGAAAACATATCGTACACACGGATCCCACATGCCCCTCCAAGATTGACATGTAATAATTACAACAATTACACTGCAATCTGATAATTATCAAATGGGGTAAATCAGTAACAAAACAGATAGGATGCACAATGTAGCATATAGCTACACAAAAATAATCAGAGTAAATAAATCAATAATTGCTTAATAAAATGGGTCGAATTGGCATAATAGAAATGGATCAACTGCATACTGCAAACATAGCCATACAAGAAAAAATTAAAACATTCACAGAACAAAGCAATGTGAGCAACACTATCAGATGTATAGTATAGCATGAATTTTCAATTCTTCTTTAAAAAAAAAAAAAAAAATCCATAATAACACGTGGACAAGGAAATCATATATTTATAAGCTAGCAGTACACAAAAGCAATGACAATTACATATTATTTAACAAATTCAGTGAGCCAGCCAGGTTCTTTCCTGGAGCGTTGTGGTCTCGTAGCACGGGGTAGGCTGGGTGTGGGGGAGCTAGACCTGGGCGGGCTCTCACTGCTGCTGTCAGCTGGTGTGGTGCTAGGGGTTGGGTCAGACGGTGGGCTGGGCGTGGGACAAGCTATCTGTCCCTTTAAATGTTTTCTGTTGCGCAATGATAACCTTCCACTCCCGTCAAGCCTTACTGTGTACTGCCGGTATGGGTGATGGGAGATGATGACACCTAATCTGTCCCACCTTTTAGTCCCGGGATCTTGAATCCTAACCTGGGTGCCCACATGCAATGGAGTCATGTTGCAAGAGCGTTGTCTTGGTGATTGGGGAAATCTGTCACTAGATGATGCCATCAATATTTCCCGCTGTCGAAGGGTTCTTCTCCAGTGGCGATCTACCTTATACTGCTGTCTTGCTGTAGGAACACCATCACGAAGTGCTCTTCCTGTTGCTAGTTGAGCTGGTGACTTGCCTATCTCTCTCAAGGGCGTATTCAGGTATTGCAGCATTGCCTGTGTGCACCTGTCGTTGTCCAAACTACCGTTGGCCCCCGTGTTCGAGCGGATGATTCTTTTGGCGGATTTCACAGCAGCCTCTGCCCTCCCATTTGACTGCGGATAATGAGCAGATGAAAGGCGGACAGTAACCCTCCATTTCTTAAGAAAGTCCATCATCTCCTCACTAGCCAAGTTAGTGCCTCCATCAGTGGAGAGTTGCTCGGGAGCCCCCCACCTGGAAAAGTAGCCACGTAGTTTCGCTATAATTTTGTTGGAACCAGTTCCCTTGGGGAAATGCGCTATTTCTAGCCAACCCGTCAGTCTGTCAGCGTAGGCCAAATAAACTTGTCCTTCGAGTTGAAAGAGATCAGCCACCGTCTGCTGGAAGGGGTACTCAGGGGGAGGGGTAACAATCATGACTTCTGGCGGTGAAGAGGGCGTGTGCAGGTTGCAGACATCACAGGAAGCTCGGCATTGTTCCAAGTCGCCTGCTATTCCAGGCCAATACACGGTTGCTCTTGCACGACGTAACATCGAATCTAGCCCTTGATGGCTGGCATGCAGGTTCCTTGCTACTTTATTACGTAATGAGTCAGGTACCACTAATCTCACTGCCCCCTCCTCATGGGTATATGTCACCATACTTTGTGCAGCAGCCAACCTGTCCCTTACGCTGTAGAAGGGTCGAAGACACTGTAGTTCTCGGGATTTTTGCTTAGGCCAGTCCCCAGCACGGACTCTTGCAAGCAACAGCTGGTATACGGGATCATTATTTGCTGCGTCCATGACCATCTCTTCGTCCATTGTAATACCGTCATCTTGGCTCAATACAGCTACTGTTGCTGCTGCTACCGCCGCGGAGATATCTTCTTCTTGTATGGTGTCCTCCTTATCTGGGACTGCCGTTAGGGAGGGGTACCGAGATAGAAAATCGGCTGCTGAATTCCACTTTCCTGGCAGGTACTTTATTGTGAACTTATATTGCAGAGTCTTTTCTTCAAGGCGGAATAACCTTGGGTTCACCACATCTGTGAGGGCCCTATCCCCCAAAAGCTTCACTAGTGGGCGGTGGTCTGTTACGATAATGAGGGAGGGGCATCCCAACAGAAACAATCTTGCTTTCCGTAGACACCAGGCCACTGCCAAAGCTTCTCCTTCCACTGCTGCGTATCCGGATTCGGCAGCAGACAGGTGACGACTCCCACACAGAGCCAGCCGCCAACCCCCTTTGCAACAAAAAGGGGTCTCTAGGGAGGTACAACCACAGTACTGTTGCAGGACAACGAAACCTATACCTTCCCTACTCCAATCTGTGATTACTGCTGTAGGCCTAGTCTTGTCGTAATACCGTAGTCCATCCTTTGCCAGCCGACAAATAATATCTTGAGCCTGTCGGAACTTGTGTTGCAGTTGTTCGTCCCAATATACCTTCTTTCCTGTAGATTTCTTCAGTAGTTCCCGGAAGGGCTCCATGAGGGGCGCGGTGGCCAAAAAGGGTGCCAGCTGATTGACGAAATCATACCAGGATCTGATATCCGTAACTGATGGTTGGGCTGGCATGGGAAAGTCTCTTATGGCAGCCAACCTTTCACTTGTAGGCTCATACGAGTCCCACCCCAGGTGAAAACCAACAAAGGTAGCCTCTCTCCTGCAAAATGAGAACTTTTCTGGTTTTAGGGTAATGCCTTTCTTCGCGCAGGTAGCCAGAAAATCAAAGGTGTGCCAAAAGGCTCCCTCAACACTTATGTCATGCAGAAGGGTGTCGTCTACACACTTGTACTTGCGAGGAATATCCATAATTGCGTCATCAAACCGTCGAGTGTAGGCATCGGAAGCTGCACAGTGGCCCATCGGGGTGCGACGATACTGGTACCTGCCCCATGGGGTTATGAAAGTTGTCAGTCTTCGACTGTCCTCATCCAACTCCACCTGGTGGAAACCCCAGAACGCATCTGCAACAGTCTTATAGCTTCGAACAGGTACACCAGATACTATATCAAAGGGTGCTGGTGTATGGTGCGTTTCCCTCTTGCAACATGCATTTAAGCGCTGATAATCCACTGTCCTCCTCGGGTGGCCATCCTTTTTGGCCACTACTACCATTCTGGCGCACCACTCTGTGGCCTCCCCCGGTGGTACTGGCTGGATGATGCCCCTACGTACGTCCTCCTCCAGCTGAGCCTTGACTTCATCTTCCCAGTGCTTTGGGACCGCTGCAGGTGTGTGGCAAGCATAGGGTATGGCCCTGGTGACGAGGTGGATGCGGTGGGGTGGGCCCTCCATAACTGGGAGGGGTGACTTGGAGGTGTTGAAGGTTGTCGCCGAAAAACGGAGTAGCCAATCTGGAAGTAAGGGAACGTTTTCTTCCAGCGGGGGGAATGGTAACACTGTCGGACGTGAGAGATCCACCTCCTCTACTGTATCAACGGTGGCAACACTGGCGAGATGATAGGGGAACGTAGCTGGGACTAGACCCAACTCTTTACACATTGACAATGACAAGTATAAATTTGTTGCAGAATTCACGAAGAAAATCTCCTGCATAGAGGATCGACCATTTAATGATACACAACACTTAGTTGCCCCTAAACACTTCAAACGAATGCCTGCAACATCTCTCAGCGTCTGCTGCTTTTCAACTTTCGCGGGGTCGAGGTGCAGCAGCTGCAACAGCTCGCTGCCAGCGACGCAAACCTGGGCCCCCGTATCGGCAACGGCGGTGGTGGGTACACACTCCCTCCCCCCCGGCACTGACACTGATACATTTAATAACGGTTGTCCCGCAACGGCGGTAGATGCAATCACTACAGCACTAGATACTTCTGGCAGGACCTTACGTTTGCCCCTACAGCATTTCTTCAAATGCCCCACTTTCTGGCAATTATAACAAGTAACACCTTTGGCCGAACACGAATTCTTATCGGAGTGCGAACTGCCACAGTTGCCGCACCTCGTTGGCGGCGTACGATGCACAGCACGGTGGATAGTGGCGGCTGCACACTCCCCCTCCTCCGTGACATTGGCTGCCTCGACTGGCGGATAACTTGCAATTTGGCGGGAAATTTTCCCGCTCTCACCTACATCCCTAACCGCAGCTTCAAATGCTATGCACTGTGCCCTGAGGGCGTCTACGCTATCATACCTATGATAACTTTGAAAAATTTCTCTTTTAAGCACTAAATTATTCAACCCTACCATCACTTTACGCAATAGCATATATTCAGACAGATCGGAATTACACTGTGGGCACTCGAACTTGCAATCTAGAGCTAACTGAGAACACCTTTGAAAATACACATTGATAGGCTCATCCGTGGCCTGAACATCATTAAAGAATTCGCTCCATAGCACTGCTTGGTTGGATGACCGTAGTACTAGCTTTTCAACGCTATCTAATGCCTCCTTGGGGCTCACACATGACCATTGGGCCGCTGAGAACTTTGCATCTAAAGCTCTCTGTAGAGCTGGCACACACAGAAGACGGATGTGCATGACGGCCTCCAAACTAGGCCACCTGTTCAGGTGAATCCAGCACTCCATAGACCGCCTCCATGTCCTGAACGCCGCTGAAGACATTTCCACATCACACTTCTCAGGAGCTGAAGCATTGGACACCCGTGGCACTCCGGCTACCGGCAGGTTAGCCACCTGGGTTTGCAGTGCAATGATAGCTCGTTGCTGGGACATAATGGTGTCGCGGGCCTGACGAAGTGACGGAGTTGCGATGGCCCTCCTGGAGGGCGTTGCAAGACGAGGTCTAATAGGTGGTGCCATCCTGATCTACGCTCCACAGGCGTAGGTTCATATCTCACTGCGCCATCTTGGGGTTGAGGAAGAAGAGTCGATGACGATTCATTGTTTAATAATCAGATACCCAGATTACAAGGGCCTGCAACAGGCTCCGCACGTCTTTATAACTGCGCGGGAAAACATATCGTACACACGGATCCCACACAAGGGAAGCGTATTTCCTACCCATACTAGGATCTATGGTGATGGGTCATTGTGGGATTACTCACCAACAACCTGTGTAACAGCCAAGGCAAGATCGCCCTCGGTTTGATGACCTAAAAGGGTACTATGGTCGGGATAGCTCCATTACTTCATGGCAGAGGCAAACGGCTCTCTAAATTAAGGCAAGGACCTTTTCTATGTCATTATGGCAGGAATGGAGTGTGGGGGTGTAACAACTCTCTTTCACCTAACAGTGCTGGAGCTCAATCTCTGGAGGGACTGTTCATACTAGGCTCTCGTTCTGTTTGACCGCATCCAATGATAATGGTCAGTGGGAGTTCAGATACTTCCTCCTGGAGAGGGAGAGGGGCTTTCTTAGGGCCAAGGTGTCCCTCTTATGTCACACCAGGACCATGAAGGTCTCTACATAAGCCCACCCTCACCTGGCCTACATTACTATTGCGTGAACCATTCACCTGAAACCTGGGCAATTGCTATGGCTGTTGTGTTATGGGCTCACCATCCCGTTGAGTTACTTAGGAAAAGTGCTCACTGGAAGTCTCAAAAAACTTCTTGGGAAATGCCTCCTATGAGCCTTATACTACTACATCCCATTCTGATTAGTGTTTGAAGAAAATAGAAGGAAGGAGGCATTTGTAGAGGAAAAATGAAGTAATCTCACATCTTCCCTTAACAGCCTTTCTTTCCCGTTACTGTATGCGACAAGTGGTTCCTGAATGATGAGGAGGGCTTATGTCACAAACCTATGTTTGCTGATACAACCACTAATGAAGATTTCAGTTAATCAGCATTCCCAGTTACTCCATCCTTTGCTGTGTCAGAGATCAATACCTAGTGAACGATGTCTGAAAAAAATACCAGCTCAGCTGAGAGGGTTAAGGATTTGTACTCCATTCCGATGACAATACCAGCTCAGCTGAGAGGGTTAAAGATTTGTACTCCATTTCGATGAAGTCTTACTGAAAAGCCAGTCGATAGATGAGGCCTAGAAAACGACCATCGGTAAAAACTTCCAGCATGAAAAGGCAAGATCATTTCACCCGTAAACACGTTGATGTGGAACCTTGAAGGTAAGAATGGAATATATTTGGTTTGAAGAGGGTTAGGGGAAGGGGAGCTAGACTAAAGAGCATGTCATGACGTCACTATCCAACCAGCCCTTCTGACAAATGGAGAAAAGGACTGCCTACATCAGTGCTGATCAACAGCTTCTTACTCCCTTCTTGGGTAAACCTGGGAGGGGACACTACCTTTGGAGCAGAGCCATATTAACTAATGGAGGGAAAAATGGCTAGTGGTCTGTGCCATTTTCTTTTTGCTATTTAGAAAGACTTAGTTGTCATTACCGTCGAAGGGCTAGTGCCTTGAAAGATACTATGTGGTAAAGGAAGGCATCCTATCACACAGGCCTCCACTTCCACCAGTGTCATCCTACAGCAAATTAGCATAGACCCGCTCAACAGCACAAATGTTGTCTGTGCAAGCATACCTATAAGGTTTGTTACACGAAGAAAAAGGAAAGCATCTTTACGCCCTGATAACACAAGCATACATAACTTTGGCCTGAAATCCAAAGTTGAACCCTACTGTTATACAAATTTTGATACCTTGGCCCTAACACAAGTTGGTAACTGGACACTGTTTGCATTCGAGAGACTGATGGATCATGGTGGGTTATTATGCATGCATTTGTTTCAATATACAAATACCTGGTAATAGTTTACAACACCACGCTCTCCATTTACTCCAAAATAATACAATCCTGCAGTTCTCATCTTCTTGCTCAGTAATTAGGTGGTTATTTAAATTCTGGGAAAGCAATAATTAGCAAGATATGTTGGGGAAAGGGGAAGGGGTTATAAAAAGAAAATAACTGTTTCCTCACTAAACGACTTGGAACTGACATGTTAACACAGTCAACAAAACAGAATTCGTGATGCGAGTGTACATAAACAGAAGTTCGTGATGCCAGCGTACATTTGATATACTGTATATTCAAAATATACTAAATTAAACATTGAGTTATTAATCAAAAGTGTCACTTTGTAAATTGCATATTTTATGGACACTTTTGAGTAATTAATCTATTTTCAATTAAGTATATTTTGAATAAACTGTATATCAAATGTACGCTGGCATCACGAACTGGAACTTCTGTTTATGTTCGCTGGCATCACGAATTCTGTTTGGTTGACTGTGTTGACGTCAGTTCCAAGTCGTTTAGTGAGGAAATCGAGCTATTTTCTTTTTATAACCCTTTCCCCCTTCCTCAACATATCTTGCTAATTATTGCTTTCCCAGAATTTCAATAACCATCTAATTACTGTGCAAGAAGATGAGAACTGCAGGATTGCATTATTTTGGAGTAAATGGAGAGCGTGGTGTTGTAAACTATTATCAAATACCTTGTTACTTGATAGAGCTAATGATTTGGTTTTTGCTTTGCAGTATGCTCGCTTCGCTGGTGAATAAACAATCTCGCTGCTCTGTTCTGGCAAGCAGACTATGTTTCGTTACACGTGAGCCCCGTGAGCTATTATTTTGGATATAATTATAATTAAGGATGGAACAACAGTTTGAACAGAATTAAAGTTTCTCCCGTCGTAAATGATGTGCTTTCACTGAATTTGACCATCGTTTCAACAGCAAATAAAAAAAAAACATATGTCAGACCGTTTAAGAACTGCGATATTTTAATAGAAATCTAATGGTTTTTGCTTCGATGTGCACTGGCAGAAAAAGAAAAACATTAAGACCCTATGTACTGGCAAATAGTACATGCTGAGCTGTGCATGCTAACCACATTAATTATTAATTCTTAGATAACCAAGTTTTTATTCGCAGTGAAATTGTCATTTTCGGAAAAATCGAACGTTTTTCTATATGAAAAACCAAATCTTTAGTAGAAACTACTTTCCCGTCCATAACTATAATAAAACCGTATTTTGGCATTAATCAATTACCAAGTATTGAAAGAGGTAAAGAAACTTGAAGGGCCGAGTTGAAACTTCGTCCGTGCTCTAACATCTGTTTGAGCATGGACTGCTTCCATTTCCCATAACCAGACTAAATATACCAAACACTCGTTTCTATCCTAACCTTATATTAACATGATCAATACAGCAGATATGATTAAGTATATTCTAATATTGAAAATAACGAAGAGGTGGTTCAAAATATATGGCGTTGGGCCCTTTATTCTCTTTGAAGCAGAAACACCACCTACCAATTTCGGTAAATTTACAGTTTCATCCATTTTGGGGAAACTGGAATAAAAATATATTTGTTGCATCAGAAATAGTGTAGTTCCAATGAATTTAACGTTTATTTTGACCGCAAACCATCCGATTTGGAGATTTACTAAGTTGTTCTAGAATGCAGAAAGACCCTACTTCATCCCAACAATTATGGGGGACACCAGGTGGGAACCGGGGTTTTGGGTGGGGGGGGGGGGCATCAAATGATATTTGCAATAAATGAATACTTATCCTTCCACCACCCCTCCCCCTATACCCCTATCTAGCCCTACCGGGGGGGAGGGGGCTCCGCCCCCCTGCGACCCCCCCTTCGTCCCCCCCTTAAGGCCACAGTGATTTTCAGGGCACTACTGAACCTAATAAACCCACCTAACCTAGCCTAGGGGCTCTGTACCCATACCTAGGGGCCCTGTACCCCTACCTAGGCCTACCGGGGGATGGGGGGGGGGCTCCGCCCCCCCCTGCGACCCCCCCTTAAGGCCACAGTGAATTTTGGGACACTACCGAACCTAATACAACCACCTAACCTAGGGCCCTGTACCCCTACCTAGGCCTACCCCTGCGAGGCCACCCCCTCCCCCCCTTACAGCCACTACCTAACACATCCATCAAACCAAATCCAAAGGGATGGTACTGCTGCATACATCGTTATACTATCACCATTATAATATACTCTATAAATTAATGAAGCTTACCTTAAACTGTTGGTTCATCAAGATGTGCTGCTGCTTTGAGGAAAACGTGAAGCCGTTGGGAATGTTCCTTGACATGCAGGCCAATTTTGATTTTGTAAAATTAAATTGTGTCTCTGGCACAAATGCACTAGTTTTTCAACAAATTCATTGTAAGTTACGAAACAGTCAGGACAAGAAAATGGAATTTCAACTTCTTGTGCAACATGCGATGACGCCCTTTCATGGTCTCCATGTCTAAAAACGAAATGAAATGCCTGGGAAGATATTGTATTGTGGCGCTGTTGTATTGTCGCGCTGTGATTGGCCAGACATGTATGACGTCATAGTGGACAGGCGCTCTGATTGGCCAAACGTGTAAGACTTCATAGTGGACTAGTTTGTCAGCGGATTATAGTGGTTACAGGGCTCATTTAAGCCAGTGTTGCCAGATTGGGCTACTTATCGCAAATCGGGCTACTTTTTACAGCTTCTTGCGACCAAATTTCACAACTTGCTACTTGCTACTTTTTGGGCTACTAGTGGTTTTAATTGGGCTACATTTGGGCTACTTTTTATTTTATATAGATTTTTTTAGTTTAACTGCAAATAAGCAAAAGCTTAAAGAGAGTTCTTGATCAGTGGGATGCACTGAAAACTCACTTTCAGTTTGCAGCTTCATGTGATAAATATGTATCTAGAGAACTCTACTCTATGTACTCTGACCATAAAAATGAACTCTACTTGACATTTCTAAGACCCATTATAAATGATTTCGAGAGGATAAACTTGTTTTTTCAAAGAGAAGAAGCAGATTATTGTAGCCTACTCAGAGAGCTAGAGTGTTTTACATTGGTGATGCTGAGAAGAGTTTTACTTTCAAATTATGTTAAGCTTGAAGGTGATCTGAATATGTCGTCCATATTTCTCCCTTTAAAAAATGTTGATTTTGGTTATGAATTCACCTCCCTCGTATCCAGTAAGAAACAAGCCAATTTAATTTCAGAGCAAGAATTGCACGATGTAAAATCAAGATGCCACAAATTCCTTTTAAGAGCATGTAAGGAACTACTTTCTCGTCTTCCTGAAAACATGGAGACCTTAAAGAAAATAAAGAACCTTTCACCAACTGTCTGTTTAAGCCACACACGGCCACCTTTCTCTGAACTACCTTTAGAACTAGCTGATCGCTTTGAAATAGCAGATATTGAAGGTCAATGGCAAACTTTGTTGAACCTAGAATGGAATAACATTTGTGATGGAGACATCCCAACTTCAGGAAATCAGTTTTGGACAAAGGCAATTGGTGTAACTAATGCGGGAGGTGACTTTATTTTAAAAGATAAATCGGAGTTTGCATTAAAAGTGTACAGCCTCCCCATAAGTAATGCTCTAGTAGCAAGGGTTTTCTCTAGAGTAACAAGCGTAAAAACCAAGTTGAGAAATCGAATGGGCCTAGATCTCTTAACCTCAATATTAAGGATAAAGACCAGTTTGGAATTAAATGGTAAATGCTGTACAGGATTTGAACCGAAAAGGTCCATGCTAAATTTTGACTCATCAATCTACAAAAATGAAAAAATGAGGAAAATGAAGAATGTCTAGTGGATGATTTGCTGGATATATTTGATTAATTTTCAACAAAAGAATAGAAAAGAATTTTATTTACCGTATTTTCATGAAATAAAATGAGATTGTTTTTCAAAATTTCAATTTTGAAAGATTAAGACAATTTCATTTTAATTTTCCAACAAAAGAATCTATTTAGTTTAATTGCAAATATGAAACATTTCGGAAGTTTACGTTTGAAACAATTGATTTTCAAAATAATTATATATACTATGGCTTAAAAAAGAAACTGAAAGATGTTTCAAAATATTTTCACTAGCAAGATAGCCAAGCAGGACCAAAAACTGTAGGTAAGTAATCATATAAATGTTTTTATTGATATATATATATATATATATATATATATATATATATATATATATATATATATATATATATATATATATATATATATATATATATATATATATATATATATATATATATATATGTGTGTGTGTGTGTGTGTGTGTGTGTGTGTGTGTATATTAATAAAAATTGGGCTACTTTAACTCTAAATTTGCGATTTTTTGGAAGCGTTTGGGCTACTGTTTGAAAATATATCTGGCAACCCTTATACAAGACACAGTCAACAATAACAACAGACTTAGAAAATATCTGGGAGGAAGACATGAGTAGCGTGAGTTTGATCGTCGATATATAAAGAACTAGGCATTTGCGACAGATAATATTTTACAGAAATACTACAAGACTTACTTTACACGGGAAATATATTATTATAATAGATTTCCCATAATGGATGAAACTGTAAATTTTACCCAATTTCCCTGAACTACCTACTGGAAGGAGGCTCCTATATGGGCTATAACAAGTGGAGCAATATGGGTATCTTATTAAAATCTTCAACTTCGTAAATAGAGGTTTCCGCCATTAGTATATGGTATTCCAGATACTGTATTTGCGAAAATCTATTCAATTATACGAGTTTCAATGTCGTAACTAATATTGCACCATTCTATAACTGCACAAGCCTATCATTATTACACACGTCACTTACGCCTTTTCTATTTGAAAATAAATCTACAGATACTTTATTATAACTGACCCAATGTTTACATTAACGGTACAAACCTTTGGAAAAATGGGTAATGGTCGATTACCTAATGTGTCGCAAACATGGATCGGTATTCGTGGTTCCATCTTTCACCAACAATAACCGGGAGGAGTCGTCAGTCATAGATCCAAGAGTCTAGTGAAACACCCCAGTGCGGAACAATACATTTTGCAGGAATATTGGAACGTGGATTTTTTTCTTTTTTATATCACTGTTTAGTCGTGTCTTTCTTTTAAATATTATGATATAAATATAGGAAAAAGATACATTAAATACATACTTGATACCGCTAATTTTATAGGAAGACGTAGGAAATACCATGAACTACTTTTACGATTTTTTTCCAAGACTTTCGGATTTCTATGCAGCAGTAAACAAACAAAAATACATAGACACACCCATAATGAATGGTCACATTCAAATGATATATATATATATATATATATATATATATATATATATATATATATATATATATATATATATATATATGTGTGTGTGTGTGTGTGTGTGCGTGCGTGTGTGTGTTGCTGTTGCTGTTGCTGTTGTGGTTTCACGATCGATCTAAGTCATTTAAAAATGTAAAAAATAATTGGTACATGTAAAAAAAATGGAAAGAGGAAATTTTTTTCAAAGCAATGTGTTTTCTGTATGCATTACTTTATCATTATATATACTGTAACTAACTTCAAAGTTGACTATTTTCACGTGGAAGTTTTTCTTTTGTCTTTTCGAAAAGTGATTATCGAAATGTAAGCAATTCTCTATATTTTCATGTCTGAATGAAAAATTTTAGTCAACAAAGCAAGTAGATGTATATAATTTTTGC
The DNA here is from genome assembly GCF_036898095.1 of Palaemon carinicauda. Taxonomy (NCBI): domain Eukaryota; kingdom Metazoa; phylum Arthropoda; class Malacostraca; order Decapoda; family Palaemonidae; genus Palaemon; species Palaemon carinicauda. Next base: position 160,865,306 of record NC_090729.1, on the reverse strand, counting down.
TCCGATAATTTGGAGTTTTGAGAAAATGGGGTTCATTTTAATTTTTGTGTAGATTGGTTGAATAGATTCAGTATTAAGTATGGAGTTTTACGGGTAATTTTCTCATCACTGCGAATCGCAAGGACATATCCTCATAGTTCAAGGGTTTCTTACTAACCAGTGTTGAACCCCTTTCCTCAAAACCAAAAGTATCTACTATCTTGAGGCAGAGTTCTCTTGCTGGAACGTATACTCGGGTACACTTTCCTGCTTTATTATCTTCCTCTTGTTTATTTAAGTTTTATAGTGTCTATATGAAAAATCTATCTTAATGTTATTGCTATTCTTAAAATACTTTATATAGTTCATCACTTCTCTTGTGGTTTATTTATTTCCCTATTTCCTTTCCTCACTGTGCTATTTTTTCCTGTTGGAGCCCATGGGCTTATAGCATCCTGCTTTTCCAAATAGGGTTGTAGCTTAGTAAGTAAGTAAGTAAGTAAGTAAGTAAGTAAGTAATAATAATAATAATAATAATAATAATAATAATAATAATAATAATAATAATAATAATAATAATAATAATAATAATAATAATCCTTACACACACTCATAAACGTTACATGTACAAAATGCCACATATGGGCAAGACCTGATTAACGTGATATATTCTCGTCTGTGTATTTTTCTGGGTAAATTTACCCTTTTGGCCTATATGTATCTAGATATTGTCCCTGACATTGTATGCATCTTTCAACTTAATCCTAACATTAAAATTGTGAATATATTGTACCGTAAGTGTTTTGTACACGCTCGTATAATTTAAGGCTATTATTTATTTTTTTTCTTATCTCTCGCTCTCTCCCTTACGAACTTCGATTGCCTGAAGGTCTTATTGTTTTGTATCAGAAAATTACTGCCAAAACTTACCAGCTATTGGTGGGCCTGGTATTGTTGTCGAAATGGATGCATCCAAGTTGAGTTGGTGCAAATATAATCAAGGTAGACTTTTGACTAGTGTGTGTTTTAGCTTGCCATTGCATGTTTTAAATTGTTCGAATTTGGGTGACATTCTTGCTCTTAATTACTTGTATATAAGCTCGTTATCTGTTAAATAAACTTTACTTGCATTCACCTCGCCTCTGTGTTAGCACCTAACAACCACCTTGCACAATATAAACGAGCAGACAAAGAAATAAGAACATGAGTGCAACAAACTTCTATTTACGAATACCATATCAAATATATGAAAACTGATCATCTATACAAAAGGTAATCATAGAAAATGGTAAAATTACTATACAATGGGATAAATAGCTTTCCCTGGAATTTTAAAAGAAAAAATAAATAGGCCAAATTGTTACAAAGGTCACGTGAATATACAAAAGGACATTTATCGCATTTTGTTCACCAGTGTGGGAAAGATCATGTGACGCAAAGAAAGTGAATTCAGAGCTTAACAAGAGCCTGTCGAATAATCACCGGCTCACTAAAGGCAATGTCCCTGCCATCTCTTTATAGACTGGCCAGTATTGTACCACCTCAAAATCGACGAAACGCTATAAACAAAAAATGAAAGGGTCAACCACATGAATTATCCAAGGCATCCTCTTTATGGACATTAGACAACAAGACATCTACTAGAATCAAGAAAAAGGCTTTATGGCCGTGGAAGGTCCTGAACATCTAAACCATGCTGCCTACAGATTGATGAAATGGAGGTAGGGCGAATGTGATTCAATCAACGAAGCACTAGGCTTACCTGACCCTAGCGAACACCTACCTTGTGGAGCGTCCCTTAGCAGAAAGGAGTGAACTACCTTAAATCAAACAAAATCCAAGGTTGGGAAAACAGGAGATAGACTTCAGAAGTGGGGATATGTCACCAATGCTGATATTAGCCCCTGTGGTGAATTGCCCCAGGCTATGGACCACATCTTGCGCTGCTGCCCACTGGGACCTGGATGTTCTGATGACGGCTACTGTAGATCTACAGGAAGCAAATAGGTGGCCGTGACAGAGCCCAGTCCCACCATTGGATACACGAGTAGTGCAATAAGATATAACGATGATGATAATGATATTATTTTGTTAAAATAATAAAACGCAGGGAATCCCGTTTGAAAATTCACAATATTAAAACGTCGATAATTCTTTCATTTGTTCAAGGTATTCAAAATCTGCTTTTTTCACCTTAGAGCTCATTCTATCTACTTTTCAACCTATATAACGTCCTCTACGTAATGTTAATTTTAAACCCCCATATTTGCGATTGAGTGATAGTGTATATCTCTGTAAGACAGCAATATTATTAGAAGTTTTTATTCTAGGGCAATTTTGAACAGTCTTAAGATCACCTACCTATTCATACTGTATGTATTCTAAAAGTGGATAATTAGGCATACAAAATCATACCATTATAGAAAAAAAAAAACTTTCTCGCTCTCAAAATTGAAAGTCAACAGTATATTAGTGTAATGTATAACCTTAAAAGATACAAAAATCATAGAAAATAGTTTCATGGCTTACCACATGAGGGAAAAAATAAATATGAATAGTATGTTATTTACCTTCTTATTATTAGCCTTCCCCTACTCTTCTCATAGGTTTAGTAAATTGTAATAGTTGATAGCAATCTTGACCACCTGGTAACTTTGTTGGAAGTTTTTATTTCTGTTTGGACTAATTAGAAATTTTTTATTTTCTCTACAAAATATATATATATTTTTTTATAAAATAGGCCAACAAATTAATAATGCCTTAATAGAATAAATTGTTATCCTTTAGGGGAAAAAAAAAACTATTTGAAACATGAAATATAGACGTTCTCCTTTAGCAAGAAAAATGATAATCCGAATTTCCAAAATTCAAAGCCAGAGGTCGTGAGCGACTCATGACCTTTGGCTTAGAATTTTGGAAATAAAATGTATAAAAAACCGTATTCGTTTATTTTTTATCATCAGTACATTATGAAAATTAAAACCAAAAGATAACAGTTGATTAGAATGGTAAAATGCAGACGTCGGAAAAAACGAATTTTATTGAGAATTATGAGGAATAGGCCTACCTTGCAAATACTTAAAATAATTTCTATTACCAAATCTTCTCAAGATTCTTTGTATTCGAGCACATGTTTCCCTGAATTCCAGTGGATTGATATACTTTGCTAAGAGTTGCTCGTAGTAAATGTTACTCACTGAACTTTTCGCAGTCAATAAATGACAAATCACTGGACGTTCTATTCCAAGTTCGCATTATAACCTCCTGCGGGCGGCTTTTGCGTTATTACTTACTTGCTCTTTCCTAATTGTAGTCTTCTACCTACGTAGTAATCCTAGAGAACCAATCTAGGAGTGGTTGCAGTTCCTCTGGAAGCTCATCAGGTAAATCTTCAATAGCTCCATCCATGTTTTCTATAGCAATAAATACAAGACAAGTCAGTTTAGCTCTCAAAGAAAACTCTGAGTCATTGTTATATCTCCGTAATGGCCCATGCTAGCGATATGTCCCATTCCTCTATAACACTAGTGGGGTATTCAGTAGAGCACAAGACCTTCGCTACGGCAGCTTATTTCTCGACCTTTTGCTCGACCCTGACCTTTGACCTCAACATGTATTAATTGGCATGGATTTTCATAAACTCAAATATGAACCAAGTTTGAAGTCTGTGACTACGATGTCCAAACTTATGGCTGATTACGTGAATTGTACATTTTGCTTGACCGTGACTTTGACCTATGACCTCGACCTTCCAGAATTCAATCATTTTCAGCTTTTTGCATAACAGTTAATCCCTACAAGTTTCATTATTCTGCAATTTAAAATGTGGCCAGGAAGCTGTTCACAAACAAACACATAGACAGAGGGTAATACAAAACCTCCTTCCAACTTCGTTGGCGGAGGTAGAAAAAAAATCAAGTCAAATATTTCATTAATGCTCTTCATTATGACAGTGATGAAAAAGATGAATTCCCATGAAGAAAGACCGAAATTAATCTGTGTTGTTCTAAGTATGCGAATGCCCTGGCAAACAAAATGTCTTCCATGGAAATTAAAAAGATACAGGTCAGATGGAGACGGAGACATTCGTCGGTTGAAATAAGGTAGGATATAGGTTGGACGAATAACATAAGCTGGGATAATGTCCCATAGAGAAGGGATGGTTTTGTTTGTTTCACGAAGCCAATCAAAAGGAGGGACTAGTCTTGACTCTTGAGTCATTGAAAGCGTTAATAATAGTAGGCCTATTCGCTGTGGAAAGATGGGAAATTCAGAGAATTGATTCAAGGACAATCTTTGATGAATGACTTTCCCAGATGGAGAAAAGATTGATGCGTCCTTGACGACCAGAGAGAGAGAGAGAGAGAGAGAGGAAAGGATGTTGATAATGATATTGAAGATTGGTCAGATCTAGTTAAGTCATCAGGTTCCATGCTCCTAGAGCAGTCTTTAGATGTTAGGATATTGTTCATATACCGTATAGATTCAGTTGTTAGAAGAGGACTTTTTTCCACCCTCACAAGGATACAATGCTTTAATGACAAAATAATGATGCAAGAACTAATTGATGATGATGAAGATGAGCAAAGTAATTAGGATATACTGAATTCTATAAAATTCCGCATTTTACAAATACTGATATCATTACAACTTCAGTTATGAATTTCAATAAAAGTTTAAATATTTAGTTTCAACTGGCAGCGGTGGCTGTTTTGTTATAGCGTTTTTCAGGCCCTGACAGATGGCGATAGTGCAGCATCTTCTTCCTATAAAGTCGACGCAAACTAAATCAAAATAAAATCACTCAAAATATTTTCCTCCTCGAGACGCAGCTGGCAAAATGCAATGCTGCAATATTCCTGTCATTTGCTGTCGTTAGAGACGAAGTTCATATTGAAAAGTCATGAAAATAAGATCTCGGCGGGTTATCACAGGAAAAGACCTTTAAACTCTGGCAGGCTGAATGACACGTCGGCTGCAAAAATCTTGTTGTTTCAGCTTGTTCTTTGTGATTTCTTTCACACGTTTCCTTCATTTTCTTTAGTCAAATCGTGTGGATGTTTTCTGCATCAGCGTCTTTTATAAAGAATTAGTGTTATAAGTGATAAAATACTGTCAATTAAGCTACACCAGACGCTTTCTTTAGAAAAAAAGTTTTGGATTAGAGGAAAGAAAATGAACTGAATATCCAATTTCTTTTCATAAATTTTCCTTATTTTCCGTCTCCATCTGACAGACTTTACTGTCCTAAACTCTAATAAACTCAACAGCGAGTCTTTTATCCCTATCTCTGTTTCTTATTGCTTTTCCAAAAAGAATTCTAAGGGAACTTGGAAATGAAATTTACGATCGTTGTGTCTTATCAAGTAATATAAAGGTAAATTTATTACTTTTATTGTCTATGTTGTTAACCCTGGATAGGTACGGTGGGTCGTTTGCGACCCCGAGCGTCAAAAAAAAACAGGTTTTTCTCACGTGACTCACCCCTGTGACTGAATTTGTGGGTGATCGACCTGCAGGAGGTGTCTCCCCTACACGCTCTAGTAGTGTCCAGATGTGCATTTCTGTAGCTGTACTCCTTCCCCGATTTCTGAGACGCATCGGGGTCGTTCGCGTCCGAGTTTACCCTTCTGAGGTAGTTTGCATAATTATCAAAGTTATTACGTATTATGAAATTGTCGTAGAATGGTGCAACTTGTATAGGTTATCAGTTGTGGAAAGTCTTGGTGGATTGTTTGGCTACCATGTGCATGTTTTTTTTTTTAGTTAAAATGTCGTTCATCACCACGAGGACCATTTTACCGCGAGTGCCCCTTTTTCCTTTTTTTTTCATTTTTTTGCCAAGTCATTTTTCCGTAAGATATTGCCAAATAGTGTCGTAAAACTTTTGCTTGTTTAGTGTTGGAAAGTGTGTCTAGATGATCTGGCTACCCATGCATGACTTTGTTTTTGTCAGATACGACGTAGTTATTGGTATATTGGGTATTTAACTGCGGTTACCAATTTCTGTTTTTTTTCAATATTTGTAAAAATTACTACGTAGTAAGGAATTGCCGTATATTATTCATTTTTTTTTCATGTTTATGTGTTAGAAAGTGTGCCTTGATGGTTGGGCTAACACGTGCATGTCTTTCTTTTTATCTGAGATGTCGTATATTAGAATGTCGGGCATTTTACCGCGAGTGTCCCTTTTTAATTTTTTTTAATTTTTTGGCCAAGTCATTTTTCCGTAAGATATTGCGAAATAGTGTCGTAAAACTTTTGCTTTTTTAATGTTGGAAAGTGTGTCTAGATGATCTGGCTACCTATGCGTGATTTTGTTTTTGTCAGATACGACGTAGTTATTGGTATATTGGGTATTTAACTGCGGTTGCCAATTTCTGTTTTTTTTTCAATATTTGTAAAAATTTACTACGTAGTAAGGAATTGCCGTATATTATTGATTTTTTTTTCATGTTTGTGTTAGAAAGTGTGCCTTGATGGTTGGGCTAACACGTGCATGTCTTTTTTTTTATCTGAGATGCCGTATATTAGAATGTTGGGCATTTTTCCGCGAGTGCCCCTTTTTATTTGTTTTGCATTTTTTTGCTTAGTCATGTTACCGTAAGGAATTGGCAAGTAGTGTCGCAAAACTTATATTTTTATAGTGTTGGAAAGTGTTTCTAGATGATCTGGCTACCCATGCCTATTTTTTTTTAGCCAGATATGGCGTATATATAAGTATGTGTTCGATTTTCCTGTGATTGCCATTTTTTCGTTTTTTCCCATTTCTTTCAAAATTACTACGTACTAAGGAACTATCACAGAGTAATATTTCATTTATATGTTTATTTATCGGAAAATATGCCTTGATGGTTTGCCTAGCACGTGGCTGAAATTTTTTTTTTCTGAAATGCCGTATATTAGAATGGCCATTTTTCCACGAGTGCCCCTTTTTATTTGTTTTGCATTTTTTTGCTTAGTCATGTTACCGTAAGGAATTGGCAAGTAGTGTCGCAAAACTTATTTTTTTATAGTGTTGGAAAGTGTTTCTAGATGATCTGGCTACCCATGCCTATCTTTTTTTTAGCCAGATATGGCGTATATATAGGTATGTGTTCGATTTTCCGGTGATTGCCATTTTTTCGTTTTTTCCCAATTCTTTCAAAATTACTACGTACTAAGGAACTATCACAGAGTAATCATTCCTCTAGATGTTTATTTGTCGGAAAATTTTGTTTACTTTTTTTTTTATTGAATATCATCAAATTTTTTTAGCTAAAATATTGTTTTACATTTTTTTTTTCGATTTTATTTCCCTTCAAAAAAATTTTTTTGGGTCAGAATTTTAATTTTATAAACGTAAAATAATCGACAATTATCCAGCAACCCACCATACAATTTTTATGCATATCCAATAATAATTAGATTAGTAAATAACACCTTGAAATTGACATACCCTTCCTACATTTCAAGTGGCAGATTAGGGAGTCTGAGTCAGTGTGGTTGGCGGCCATTTTGTGGACATATCCGAAGCGTAAGCTGCCCTATCTATATATATTCTTGTTCCCTATAGAATTTGTGATATTTTGGTATATTTTTACCTGCATAAATATCATATTATATATTAAATATATGTATTTTTTTACGAAATTTCCAAGTACTCAAAAAATTACCTTTAGATATGGCCCCTGATATAAATGTAATTTACAAAATAATGAAGATTTTTTTACATATTTCTATTTTAGGATAACATATGTTTATTCCCTAAAAAAATTAGCCACTTCCTATTTCATTTGGGTACCCAAAAAAATTCATAAAATTTGGACAATTTTTTTTGGCCAAAAAAAGTTACCCTTTTTTTCTCATTTCAGATCTTCACCTCCATGGGTCTGACTTCATCCAAAATACATCAAGATGTGTCCTAAACATTCAAGAATCAATTCCTAAAAGGATTTGTGTATATATGTATAAACTTTTTTTTTATGAATTTTTATGTCAGGTCTTTTTTTTTTCTACTTAATTTTTTAAAATATTTATAATAAATAGTTTTTCTGCAGATGAGTAGTATTTATCTTTACAGTTGTTTTAAGCATTCATTGAAGTTTTTTTTGGCAAAAGAAAAAAGGAGGTTACTGCAAAAACTGATTTTTCAAGAATTTTTTTTGGCGTCGGGGTCGTTCGCGTCCGAGTATACCCTTAAAGGGGTGTCCGAGGACCGTACCTATCCAGGGTTAAAAGACCAGCATTATCATTATTTTAATGTAGCCTACAGCTGGATTGAAGGACTATTGGATGGGTAATTAAAACGTATTGTTTATTTTGCTGTTTTTTATCTGATGTTTAACTGAAACCGAAGGCCAGTGCAATTTAACTTGCTTTGATGCGTGGTGATTCAGTAGGCTTGTTGTCATTATTATTATTATTACTAGCTAAGCTACAACCCTAATTGCGAAAGCAGGATGCTACAAGCCCAAGGACTCCAACAGGGAAAATAGCCAAGTGAGGAAGGGGAATAAGGAAATAAATGAATTACAAGAGAAATAATGAACAATATAAAATATTAAAGGTTAATAACAGAAAACTTAGCTGTAGCATTTTTGTTTAAGAAGGACCAATTCTGTGTTAAATTTTTACTATTGGCAATATATAACTAACTAAGCTTTTTCTTTTGATTAAAACATGTCTGGTATTTGACTGACATTTACGTCTCTCATCAGAGGATTGATTTCGTAATGATATTGAACATTATTTGAACGAGATGATATTTCCCCTTTCGGAAAAATTATTGTCACCAGACTTTATAACTTTTACAATCATTAAATACACTAATGTTGTTACAGACGGGAGACCGATGCTCGTAGAGGGTTTTCTTGAACTTTTGTAAGTATTTTAATAAATGATTTGTTTCACGGTAATGACATTTAGTCACAATGACTGGTGTATAATTTTCTAATGGGTTATTTTCAATAAGATAGTGACGAATGTCCATGTTGCTCCTAGGGTTTCTAATAATATTTCAAAAGTGGCATATTTTGATTACGACAAAAGGCTACGTCTCATTAACTGTTAAAATCCTCTTCATTAATTGATATATCAGCTGATTGCCTGATATATTTTTTACTAAATCCATACGTTGATCTCTCGGTGATTGAAAAATTCTGTATATTTTTCTTAAAATAATGGTTTTCCAACAATTTGCCCCATAAATAACCATTTGTTCTTTCAAGAATAAAGACCAACGTTCTCTCATAGGGCAGTATGATTTCGGCGAAGCTACAACCATAGATATAGGCTACCACCACTAGATGTCGCATGAACCGATCCCGAATGCGTGTAGACGACAGCCATCTTGAAGAGGGTCACTTGTGAAGGTCGCTCGGCACAGATTCAGTTGTCATCATTGTTTATGATTAGCATGCCGCAGTTTTGTGCTGCCCTTGGCTGCAACAACATACGCACATTGGGGGGGAAGTCAAGACAACTAGTGATATACAGTATAAAAGGATAAACGCACAGAAACAAACACACACAAACTTTATATATATATATATATATATATATATATATATATATATATATATATATATATGTATATATATATATATATATATATATATATATATATATATATGTATATATATATATATATATATATATATATATATATATGTATATATGTGTGTGTGTGTGTGTGTATATATATATATATATATATATATATATATATATATATATATATATATATATATATATATATACACACACACACACACATATATATATATATATATATATATATATATATATATATATATATATCCCTTCCTGAGTGGTGATACCTGAACGTGGTGGAAGGGTTTGTGTATCGTCATGATCAGCAAAGCTGTACTAGTCTGGGACACTAATCCTACTAGGTTGGTTTGTCGTGAGCGATCAGACAAAAGACTACCACCATCACCAATCCACCACTGGCTAGGGCAGTGATGATACCTGGCCATACTCCAGACATTGAATAAAGACATGTCTGAGGGCTTTGTCATGCAGTGAGCTAGAAACCGTTGCATTTGTTGTGTGTGTGTATATATATATATATATATATATATATATATATATATATATATATATATATATATATATATATATATATAACTTTTGAATTCTCCAATGAAGGTCAATAAGTCCTAAAAGTATCATGATGAAATCAGAGAAGAATTTGAACGACTATCTTAGTTAAACATTTTCCTCGAGTTTATGCTCTACAATAGAATTTAGCTTTCAGCTGCACTCGGATAGATTTCAGTGTAACATGAGGTTGTCCTCAAGAGTTAAAAATCATGTAGCGAAAGCAAGTGAAATGTGAATATTCTGTGACAATATAACATCAGGCTTTCATTCCTGAATGATATTAAGTTTAGACGCATATGTTTATCTGCATGCAGATGCACGCTTGTTGTTTAGGAGTTTGTCATTTTCTGTTATCATGTGAAAATATCCAAGGGTTAATAATAATTACATTAGAGATATTCAAAAGCAAATTTACTGTTATTATGACTTTCCGGAATAAGTACAAAGGTAAATTTGCTGTGAGAACTCAGAGATACAAAGTTATTGCACTGAGCTGCAAGTTAGAGAGAGAGAGAGAGAGAGAGAGAGAGAGAGAGAGAGAGAGAGAGAGAGAGAGAGAGAGAGAGAGAGAAATTTGCAATAAGACAGAGCTTTGATTCCCTCAAACAAAATTAAAATTCCTTACTTTTCGCACATGTGCTTCCTCATTTTTTACGACATGCTTCTCGTATCTAATTATTGTCACTGAAAATTAATTATCTCTATCCTTCGTCTGATATTCATATCTTATGTTGAATCATGTTAAACCTGTAAAGCATTTGACTTTCTGACTGTCCATTATTTTAATTCCAGTTCCATCTTACAGTGTGACTTCAGTCATTATCTTAATGTTTTATACACTAACATTCTTTTAATTTGGTGTTTTTTTTTATAAAAATATCAAAACCGCTAAATCTAACATATATATATGCTGCTGCTGTCGTTATTGTTTTATTTTGTTAACAATGTTAATTCATATACACAGTACGAAACACTAGCATTAAAAGTGATCCGGATACTGGGTATGGACTGGACGAAAATAGGTGTAAATGTGAAGAAAAAATGTCAGCGTAAACAATAATTATTATTATATAAAGGTTAGACTGGAAAAGGGGTGATGAGTTAGTAACCCCTTATGTTTGTTGTCTGATGTAATGTAGAATATTCCTTTTTGCCGCCAATACTCATACTATAACTACATATGAATAGCTTAATTTTTAGTTTAGAAAAACTTCTTAATAACAGTTCCGTCAAATGGAAACATACTAAAACAAAATTTGGAAAAGTATACTCTCCTCCTTTATGTGAAAGAGATGGGGGTAATTGGATAGTCTTTCTCAGACGGTTAAGTGTTATCAGGCCATCCTTTTTCGTTATATGTATCCAGAAAAAACTTTTATAATGATAGCCCCGTTAGAAACATATGTGAACAGCTTCCCGGCTAACGTCTGTCAATCTTTTAAATCATCTGGCACAATACAGTATATGGCAAAGACAAAGATAAACTTCACGTGTGGGCGTTTTACTTTAGCTAGTAGATAACGTATGTACCCTTGCGTTCTACAAGTAATAACGATGTGAGTATGATTTCTACGGCCATTATTATTGTGAATTATATGTGATTATGACATAATAATAATAATAATAATAATAATAATAATAATAATAATAATAATAATAATAATAATAATAATAATAATAATAATAATAATTTATACTTTGAATTACATACTGATGTACTATCATAACCGAGATAAACGAGACCACAAAGTTAGAGTCATGTAGGTTTATATCTTGAATGAGGTGTGATTGTATGGAGAAATATAAGATCAAAGAAGGTGGAGAGCTAAGTGGAAAAGACCGATGGAAATGGATAAAAATCAATAGGCAGAAAGCAATGAGCTGGTACCTAAGTGACATTAGGTGCTGTCTACAGTACGTCACACGAGAGATACACTTTATAAGTTGTACCTCTCCTTGGCAGATGTATTGCATGTTGTAGGAGATAGACATGGGTGTGAAAAGATATATATTTGCCATAATAATTAGATTTGGTAGTTATATTTGCCTAGACATGGGTAAATGAAAGAAATACTGTATATTATATAGAAACCTAATTGTTCAAAACACACAAATTGGTAACCTAGTTCCAATTTAGAGGTTTAAAACATGATTCAAATGGCTGACGTGATTGTTGGATTGGCTGACTGATTGAATGATTTTTGTAAATTGGCGTCCTAACAATTACAGTGAACGATAGCGGCTGAAGATTTTTGAAAAATGATAGAAAAAATATCGAATTTGTCAAGATGTCACAGTCTCTAATCCAATTCATTACCTGGAAAAACGATGAAGCATAGACGGTGATGTTTTGCATTGTAGACATCTCCTTTAAAATATGGAGTTCCAATGAGGCCAGAAGACAAAGGAGTGAATAGACGAAACGATCTTCTTAAACTGGTGTACTACTGTAGTTATACAGCAAATGTCTAAACAATCCACACTCCTATTATAATAAAAATTGGCAAACAATTTCATCTTTTCAAACGGTTCGTGAATTCCATTATATTTCACGAGTTTTATACATAGTTTATAAGTATAGCCTACAATCAATATTGAATGAGTATCTTACATGACGTTTAGAACGGTTGCCTATTTTATAAAGCTTTACTTTACTCAACACATACAGTACTATTCTGTCTTTGGTTGCCGGTTAACTCTAGACGATCTGTAAATATAAAAGCAATTATAGAGAGATTCCGATTATTTTGCTTATCTTGTGAGTGTGCATACGAACGTTTCTAAAACATATCTAGGAAGGTTAGATGTTGATTTTAATAGTAGGTTATATGAAACGATAAAAAAAAAAAAATTACCCTTTGGGATGATTCCAATTCCGAATATGGATCTGGATGCAGATCCAGGAACGGATAGTAAAATGGATATTATGATTCTATTTTTTTTTCCATTTAAACTCCGTGAAGGGGTGGGCTATACACGTAGATCTACGGTACACTTAATGAGATATATCTGGGGTTTCGTTTAAAGGTTTAAAGGCCACTCGTGAATGGCAGAGGCAGGAGACAGTTACTATGCCCCGAAACTGACCATATATGCATATGATTAGCGTTGTTGATCAGGGATTACGTTATTTGATTCCATTTTAAACTTCATGAAAGGGTGGATGTTATTATTATTATTATCATTATTACTTGCTAAGCTACAACCCTAGTTCGAAAAGCAAAATGCTATAAGCCCAGGGGCTCCAACAGGGAAATAGCCTAGTGACGAAAGGAAAAAAGGAAAAATAAAATATTTTAAGAAGTACTGTAACAACATTAAAATAAATATCTCCTATATAAACTAACTAGACTTTAACAAAACAAGAGGAAGAGAAATTAGATAGAATAGTGTGCCCAAGTATACCCTCAAGCAAGAGAACTCTAACCCAAGACAGTGGAACACCATAGTACAGAGGCTATGGCACTACCCAAGACTAGAGAACAAGGGTTTGATTTTGGAATGTCCTATGTTTATATTAGAGATAAATAGGCTTTGAGGTTTATTCTGTTTTGAATGTAGATACGGTTGCAGATTCAGGTGGGAATCTCCAAAAGGAAACAAGGTTTCAACGTTTGAATTCATTAACAATTTGCTGAATGGTGGACTATAAAGGCAAAGTAGAATTAAATCAATTTCAAGAAAGAGCCGTATGGGCATTGGGATTTGAAATATATGCCAAACTGTATTGATGGATATCAAGGAAATATTTAGAAACAGTGCATCCGGGGCCAACGAAGAGTACTAGGAAAATACATTGTGTAATAATAATAATAATAATTATAATAATAATAATAATAATAATAATAATAATAATAATAATAATAATAATAATAATGTAAAGTTATAAACAGTAGGTGATGGGGGAGAAGTATTATTATTATTATTATTATTATTATTATTATTATTATTATTATCATTATTATTATTATTACTTGATAAGCTATATCCCTAGTTGGAAAAGCAGGATGCTATGAGCCAAAGGGCCCCAATAGGGAAAATAGCCCAGTGAGGAAAGGAAATAAAGAAATAAATAAATACATGAGAAGTAATGAACAATTAAAATAAAATATCTTAAGAATAGCAACAACATTAGAATAAATCTTTTATATAAGACTATAAAAGCTTAAAAAAAAGAGGGGAAAGGAATAGAAATAAGATAGAATGGCGTGCCCGAATGTACCCTCAAGTAAGTGAACTCTAACCCAAGACAGTGGAAGACCATGGTACAGAGGTTATGGCACTACCCAAGACTAGAAAAAAATGGTTTGATTATGGAGTGTCCTCCTAGAAGAGCTGACCTAGAGTAGGGTGATGACGCTGTCCTTATTAGTAGAACATCGCAGGACTTGCAAAGCTTGCTAACCAGAATGCATGAAATATCACAAGAGGTTGGGCTCAAGATAAAAAGAAGAAAGACAGCGATAATGAGAACGGAATATGCAATGGAAGAGGAAATGTTATTGAAAGGAGGAAGGATTAATGAGGTGAATCATTTAAATTTTTAGGAACTATGATCTCCGATACAGAATCTTTAGAATAAGAGTTTAATGAAAGATTGAAAAAAGCAAATCAGACAATGGCTAGCTTGAGTAAAATTTAGAAATCAAATCACCTGAAATTACATATGAAAATCAGTTTACTGAGGTCGGTGTTACTGTATGAACACGAGTCGTGGTATGACATTGAAACAATATAAAAAAAATATTTTGCAGATTTAAGAACAAAAGCCCCACAAGAAGACTGAAGTTAAGTGGCAGGACAGGACTGAAAAGGAAACTATAAGAGAGATTACTCAGTGCCATATGTGGATGACATCATGGCGATGGGCAGATGGAGATGGTTTGGGCATGCTCTTCGCATTCCCTATTGTCTAAAAGTTCAGTGGTCTTTGATACTGAAACCTATTTGACTAACAACATAGTTATCAGAATAATTTACATTTTTAAAATTTTGCAATTTTACAATTTTGCAATCGATTTCAGAACAATTTCACACCAGTCTATGATATTTTTGTCAGATCAGCACAAATGCAAAGGCACAGGTAATTGAGTGGGTGAAAACGTATGAAACCGGAGTTTTACAAGTTTCATAATCTAATTTTTTTTAGAGAAGCTCCTAAGCTTCGATGATCCATAGGTCTTGAAATGATTTGCAATGAACTGGTAATTTTTCTTTCAAAATAACAGTTTTGAATTAGATACACGTAATGTATTTTCTTATTTATTTATTTCTTCTTTTTAGGGTATTTTGAAGTCAAATAATCAGGGGATTACGGGTAGATGCTTTCTTGCCTCTGCGCTATAACTTATTATCCCAAAAGATTTAAAATTAATTCATATTAATACATAATTCATCTTTTCATCGCACTTGATTTTTTTTACACTTGCCAAACTACCACAAAATACCTTAAACTTCTTATCATCAACATCATCAGCCGTTACTAGTCCACTGCAGAACAAAGGCCTCAGACATGCACTTCCACTTGCGTCTGTTTACGGTCTTTCTATTCCAGTCCACACGCACAAACCTTCTTAGTTCATCAATCCATCGGCTTCTCTTTCTTCATCTGCTTCTTTTCCAATATCTTAAAACATAATACATTACTAATCCTAATGATTTGATGGACAGGATTCTTCCTATCCAATGAATAGAGCACCGGTGACATTCAACAGAGTGTTTATTTTATTCAAAAGAAGATCACGAGA
>NC_090729.1:160844473-160846973 GCF_036898095.1 Palaemon carinicauda | reverse complement strand
GAACCGGGGCCACCTGCTGGTCGACCTTGAATGTGAAGCTCGTACCCTTGTCACCACCTGCCGTCCAAAAGACTTCATTATCTTCAACCTTGCGTAAACCATCACTATGTTGCACATTGCAATAGGGATAAATTCCATGGGTGCTCTTGCTGTTTTATGTGCAGTTGTCTTTCCTCTTTCTCTATTTAGTTAGGACTAACCACTAACGTTATCGCTCTAACATATTTCACTATTATTTTGCTTTGATGTGTTTATAACGAACACATTTCCATTGCAACTATTGATGTTGTTATTGAATGTTCAACTTTAAGTCCCTTTCTTTTTGTCGATGTCACTGACACGACGATTTCAGGTTTCATGAGATGTTTACCGCTATTAGCAATAACAGAAAGTGATAGTCGGTCAAGAGGTCAAGGATAGGCTTTGCTAATCTCTAATCCGGAGAGAGAGAGAGAGAGAGAGAGAGAGAGAGAGAGAGAGAGAGAGAGAGAGAGAGAGAGAGAGAGACTCAAACGCCGCATATAAAATACCAAATGAGTTAAGGATTTCAATCAAGTTTCGAAAGAATGTCGGTTTTGAACAATAATTGCTGAGAGTCTCCAATAGTAGTAATATTAAAAGTATATGATAATGATAATATATCAGTAAGGGTTAAAATGATAACTGTAAGCTATTCCTAAAAGTGTATATACAGACCAACGTTCAATAATGGAATAATAGCAATAAAAAATCCAGCAGACCAACGATAGCAATCTTCATGTTAATCTTTCGAATATGATTGCAGTTATTATGGCCCAATCGTCAGTGAAAGTTCAAGAATCTGTCCGATGCTTATTGTGCTTTCTTAAATGATGATTACGAAATCCCTATGACATTTGTTTTAAACACTGTTTATTGAACGCAGTGTCCAGTGAGCAGGTTTTTAAACATCTGTCATCACCTTACTGTCTAACCTTTGTTTCAACTAGCAATTATGATTTTTCATTCAATTTTGTGCACAAATGACGCTGTTCATGTTGATTACAGTAGTAATACCCCGTTTCGAGAACTTTGATAACTTTATTTTGGTCACCATTTTAGTATCTAAGGAATTTGTTCATCAGAATAAATTAAGCAATTCTCAACTACTTGACACAAGTGTGTCGAGAATCGCATTTGTGTGACTGCCTTGGAAACCTTCTACTCTCGTAGAAGTGTGTGATCACACGCGAACTCCCTAATTGGTGTTATTGTATGTTATTTTGGTATTCAATGTCTTTTTTTATTTTCGTAATCATCAAGTCGGTGCTTGTTTAAGGGTGGTAAGACATATGAAATTCAAATGTTCAAGCTTGCAGCGAAGGGTTTTATGTTGAACAGGCTGACATTTCTCTTTCTATAGTGGCACATTCAAAATTCTTATAGGAATAGAAAATATAGATTACAGCAATCTATTCACGCTTAGCTCAAATCAGTCCAGAGGTAACGGATACAAACTAGAATTGGAGTTTATCAATGAAAGATCTAATTTAATTTTTTTACTGTTCTTAAAATATGCTATTATCATTGTTCATTACTTCTCTTATTTATTTCCTTTCCATTTTTTTTTTTCTGTTGGAGCCCTTGGGCATACAACATCCTGCTTTTCCAACTAGGTTGTAGCTTAGCTGCTGATAATAATAATAATAATAATAATAATAACAATAATAATAATAATAATAATAATAATAATAATAATAATAATAATAATTATAGTAATTATAATAATAATAATAATAATAATAATAATAATAATAATAATAATAATAATAATAATAATAATAGTAATTAATAATAATAATAATAATAATAATAATAATAATAATAATAATAATAATAATAATAATAATAGTAATTATAATAATAATAATAATAATAATAATAATAATAATAATAATAATAATAATGATTAAAGCCAATTGGCAACAAAGAGGCCCCGGAAGCCAACAAGATGTAAAAGGATGAATCAATGCTTTGTTACACGGAATCCCGTTGTCACCGTGCTATTCTATTTATCTTCTCCCTATGGTTCATTTGAAAATTTCTCTTCAATTCTCCTGTAGTGAGTGATTGGCGATGTTTAACCTGTTACTAGAACTTGTTATTTTTGCTTTTGATAATGTGAACTACAAAAATCTGGATATATCACGATCGTTGTTATTGCATTTATAGTCTTATTAGTGATAAGTGGACCGGTTTTCCTCGCACTTTTAAAGTATTTTCTGTCTCGTATCACTTTTTAGATAAGTCCTGTATTGCTTATTGAAAATAATTACCTCCGAATTCAATTTTGTATGTAATTGATGAGGACGCCTACAGTATGTTATCGTTCGAGTGATGATGATTATTTTGTCGAATCTTATTTCGCATGAAAATAAAAAATCATATAAATTTACGATATGCGCAAAACATTAAAATGAATTAATTTCATTTTGTAAATAAAATATATAGAGAGATAAGTCACTAAACAAATAGACAAAAG